>NW_027176329.1:7107518-7280018 GCF_023349555.1 Cebidichthys violaceus | reverse complement strand
ATATATATATATATATATATATATATATATATATATATAGGCAATACTACTACTACTAAGTACTACCATACTTAGGTATGAGGTATGAGGCATACAATGGAAATACTTAGTATTTCCATTGTATGCCATTTCTATTCCATTACATTTAAAAAAACAACAACATATAAGCTTGTAAAATATGATGCAACATAGATTAAACCAGTGGTTCCCAACCTTTCTTTCCTGTGTCTAGTCCGTCTTATGGTTTAGAGTTCTATGAGTTGTTGTCAGTTCCACTAAAATGAGATTCCTACCCAGATGATTTTGTTTAAATAAATGAAACATGTCCAGGACCCAAAAAGGCAAACTTATCAAATATTTCGCAGAAAAACAACAATTGGAAAAATGTAAATTAACTAAAATGTTTTTTTTCTTCTTTGATACCCAATAAAATAATCTTGTGACCTAACCTGACCCCCAAATTGGGAAGTAAACTGTATGTAAAGTACTTAAAACTAGCCTCACCTCGACCAGTAAAATGCCACAACGGTAACAATCGACATTAAAAACACATCACTCAAATAGTACTTTTACTGAGTATTTCTTCCACCACTGTGTGTACAGCATAAGACATTCATTAAAAATGCTGTATTTTTATATTAGCAAAATAATTATAGACAAAGAATAGTTCTTACAGGAGGTCCAGGTTCGCCGCTTGGCCCAGGTCCACCCTGCAGGCAACAGAAAACAACAATATAACTGTAGTAGTGATGACATGATGCTCAGTTACTTATTCTCCTGTAAGCATGCTCAACATCACTATGACAAGATGATGGGAACATGACCCAGAGACTTCTTTCTTGTAAAAGTGACCCTTGTTAAATATGAAAGCTAAGGTTTTCCACATAATAGCATTATAATGGTGCACTTGTTCTGACAATCTTTTCAGGTGGAGGTTTAGATACTTGCCTTAGGCCCAGGGCTCCCAATAGGACCTCGATCACCCTTTGCTCCAATCAAACCCTGGAGACAGACAGAGAGACTTGTTAGGCCGATATGCTCGGCATGTATATAGAGGTCAAAAAAGGCAAAAGCTAAATAAAAAAAACATGGAAGAGGTTGAAAAGTTAATTATTCAGTTACCACTGGGCTTTCCACAGGTTATATGGGACTTGAATTCACATTACAATTCAGCTAACCATACATTTGATCGAAGCTGACACTGTTCTTAGGTAATTAGGAAAACAACCAGAGATTGAGATTCCAGGGCGGATTACCGGCTAAATCTCTGAGGAATGCATGTGAGTGTGTGTGTGTGTGTGTGTGTGTGTGTGTGTGTGTGTGTGTGTGTGTGTGTGCTTCTGTTAGCATGTGACCAAAGGCATTGACACTCAATTTACCTCCAACCAAGAGTGAAGCAGCAACGGAAGCTGCTGCACCACAGTTGAAGTAATATGAGGTATGCCTCAAAGCTAAAAAATCATTTGAACTCATCTGATTTTCTTTACCTCCACCTCCTCATTGCTAGAGATTTAATAGTTATTGGTTATGGGATAATGGGTTTCACATAAAGTGTATTAACCTCATCATCTAGAACATCTAATAATCTGTAAACAAAGCTATTAATTCAGCACATTTCTATGACTGAAATGGTAAAATAAGCTTTAAAAACATAATCCCTGTGTTGACAATAAACCAATAGTTTGGAGAAAACTGGGACCCAGCCCACTGAGGGAATTTCTGAATGCCTCAAGATAAAAATAACTCAACAACTGTACAGTAGATGCAAGTACAGCAGCTTAATTATTTGTGAAGTGACTTTGTTTAATTATAAATCTTGAAATGAAAAAAGGGAGCAGTGAGATTATAAATGCTTTAGATATGCCATTAAATCAAAAACAAAAGGATGATGACTTTTAATTTGAAATTATCACATTTTTAATGCCAACCTTACTGACTTTATAAAGACTTAAAGGTAACCTGTGGACTTCTTTTATTGTGAGTTTGGTTTACATCCCATATTTTTCATCAACATCTATTGTGTGCATCCTTAAGGTGTAATATTTCAAAAAACACGTTCTACTTCATAAGGCATCTGCAAAAGTGGACTTTTGATTGTTTTGACAAACTGTAACGCTTCCAAGTCGTAAATGTGCAGTGGTTGAACTCATGAACTCACAAAGCAGGTCTAAATGAACAAAGAACTTCTCCAGTCAGAACAAATGTTTATCCCCAAACTCATGCTGCATATATGCGTCGTCATGCATGTCATGGTGCAACAAGTGAGACAAACAACACAAGGAACAGCTCATCAAAGAATGTCTCTACAGCACCTAGAAGTACTACAGGGTACCTTTAAACGTTGGACCTCATTATCTTTTTGCATTGTTGCATTTCCTAGCTATTTTTGTCATATTATTCATAATAACCTACGCTGATCCATCACGCAACATCCCATTCATTTGAGAAAAAAAAGTGTCACTATTTTTTTATTACAGATTCAATTTTCACTATAAGAACAGCTTGTGGCTCCAAACATCCTTAGGAACATTTTAATTTTAAAAATGAAGACATTTGGCAATGTTGCTAGGTCTTGCTATTCCTGTGGAAATGTTTTCACCTTTATTTCCTCCAGGTTTATTATGGCGTTATTAAGCCGATTTAACATTAAGCCTCTCAGAATGTTTCTTTAGGTAAACAGCTTATTATAATTGTATTTGCATTTTCAAAGTCATTTCTCCCTCTTTCTTGCAGTCTTTCTCGCAAACACACACCAAATACCGACGTCAGTCAGTTTACTTACGTCAATGCCATTCTTTCCTGCTGCTCCATTAAGACCGGGCTCTCCTGGCTCTCCCTTTAGTCCCTACAATGAAAGAAAAAAGCACTATTGTCACGGACAATATAGATATCAAGATAAATCAAATGCTAAAGGTTTTGTATTATACAAACTAACAGTTCAGTACAAACTTACTGGTGAACCAGGGGACCCAGGTGGTCCTTTGTCTCCCTGCAGAGAAACAGAGTGGAGATGTTAATGTGGTATTTGTTCGTTTAACAGTGGGAGCATGGAGTAGGGTATACTCATTCACAATAGTCATTGATTTTGCCCGTAATGTCTTTCATCACTGATAAATCTGACAGTAGACAGGTGATAATACACCCTGTGTTGGATGTTCTCACAACACAGTCTGTTCGACAGACTTTTTATCTTGCCATCTTGGCTTTGCAGAAGAACTTCTTCCAGGCAGAGACCCACGTTCCAAGGCTACACCTCCCAGTTTGAACCAAGCAACATTTGCAGTAGGAGGTGTTGATGTACGAACGTGTCCCTGCTGCATTATTGTGGCGACCAAATGCCGTACGAGTTACAGTAACTCAGCAATCGATCGGTCTCAAGTCAAAATGCATATTGGTATAATGAAGGTGGTACAGTATTGGTTAAGACCATAGACTTCAGTTAAACCTTAGAATTAATTAGCTGATCTAAAACATTTAATCGCATCGGATTCTGGGTCCTGGAACCAACACCAGGGTTTTACAGGCAGTCTGTGTTCTGCTCCACTGGCCCAGCAGCCTCCATTTCAAACATATTTATACAAGCTGTGTGTAGTTAACCCTGAGAATATCTCAAATGTATCACATTACTGTGACACAAACTCAGGATTGAGGCAAGGGGTCCCTTCTCAAAGGCAACCTCTCTCTGCTGAGAACAGAGCTCTTTTGTGCCAATGTGTTTTCATTTTGTAGTGCTCTCTGCTGGTAAGACTCCAGTACTGCGGAGCGGCACAGTGTCGGTATTTCTCCAGCACAATGATGGTCTTTGTGACAAATCTGCTGGGCAAACCTGTGTGGATACTCACATCAATGCCGTCTGACCCAGGCATGCCAGAGGGGCCTGGTGGGCCGGCCTGGCCCTGAGGTCCAAGTGGACCCCTCTGAAACACAGGCAGAAAGACATTTTAAGACCGTCAAGACAAACAACAGATACCCCCAAGCAATTATCATAGTACTGTGAAATGTATGAGTATAATACATTATAATGCGTATTATGGTCACACAATAAAGGTGTAACACCAAAAGGTACAATTACATCAAAACAAGCTAAAAATATTACACAAATAAACAATTAGCTAACATGAAGCAGGATGGACCTACATCAAATCGGTCAATTCAAGGCTACTGCATGCATTGTGTTGTATGAAAGCATCCCACTAAAAAACACCAAAAAGTAACCAAAACAAGGAAAGAACAAAGGCATGAGGAGGAATGTGGAAGGAGGGGTCATGAGACTGGCACTGTTTACCCCCCCCCATCCCAATGTCATCTCAGCCTGTCTTGAATATCATCTCAGAGGATCAGTCAGTCCATCAGATGTTAAAAGCCATTTTAAATCCAACTTTGAAGTCTTCCAACTGTTCAAAAGTGGAAAATGAATAATCCCAAAGAGTGAACAACGTCAGACGTCCAGTAGATAACATGTAGGTGTCTGTTTGACGCGGGGCTTTGGTGCTCAGTGGATACAGTTAGTGTGTGTGTTGTAGGCTGTGTGTGTTTGTTTGTGGCAATTGCTCACTGGCATTTCAACATTTTCCTCCATTCTTGATTCCTAAAAATCTTCTCAGCCAAAAAGAAAAAGAACCCAGGTAACGGTAAGAGTACCCCTCTGTTAAATCTTCAAGAGGTATAAGAGTCCACACCTGATAAGGATAAAAAAAGGATCCATAGAGTCCAGTACCACTTTGTATCCACAGCAGAAAACCCATTACAGCTCTTTCTATTACATGAATGCTATGAAGCCAGGTGATCATCACAAATAGACCTGTGTTGGTTCAACCGTGAGCACTTTGATCACTTCAACTAGCACCAAGACAGAACACAACTTATAAAATCACCTGCAGACATCCAGCGCCCGCTGGCCCTTTCCAGGGGCCCAAATCCCCACTGAACCCCAGAATAAAAGGAGCTAAGCCTGAGCACTGCAGGTCTTAAACTCCCCTGTCCACTCACCACTTGGGCCAGAGCCAGGCACAAGGTCTGCAGTATTACCCAGGTCTTCAGCAAGGCAGAGAGAGCAGCCATGGTCCCTCTCCCCTGTCTGTCTCTCCTCGGTTCACCAAATCCTCTCTTCTCGCTCCTCTTTCCGCTCCCTTACTCCTCTCCAGGCCGGCACAGAGCGAAACTGGTGGAGCAGAGCTGTCTGAGGGGCAGGGGTGGGGGGTGGGGGGGGCTCAGCTTCCAAAAAAAATCCACTCAGGAGGAAGGAGAGAGCCGAGGGTGGAGAGGGATGAGGACGAGGGAAGAGGACAGAGAAAGAGGTGTAATCCTGCCCCACAGCCGGCCTCTGAAAGCAGAAGAAAAACACTCTATGCACCCATCAACAGTGTGGGAAACTTACACACACACACACACACACACACACACACACACACACACACACACACACACTGTATCTCAGGTTTTCACATTAGATTTGGGGGATGAGGAAACTCTCTGAATATGCGCCCTACAGGCAGCCTCTGTGATTGGTAGATTTATGAATAATTAGCATAGTTGGTACCAAGTTCTGAAGCCAATTGGGCCGAGCAGCCATCAAGCTCCTCCCAAAGCTGTGGGAGTGGACCAACGAATGAAACCTAAAACACCTAAACACAGGCCTGTGGACAAACGTCTGCCTTTGCTTCCGTCTCTCTCTCTCGCTCTCTGAGAATGTGTCTCAGCGTTGTTGTTTTTGTTTTTCTCGCCCCGAGGCTATCATTTGCATAGTGGTGTAAATATCTCCAAACATTTCCTATGTGAATGTTGCACTGCACATCTGAGAGGAAGCAGGGAAGCTACTTGGAGGATAGAGCACATGCTGTACATTAAAGGGTGAGGAGGGGGGGGGGGGCAGTATTCACTTTGTCCACAAATGGACGAGTAAGGGTAGCAAATAATATACCTAATCAGCAACTCCCTCTTCATGTTTTCAAGTCATCTACTGACATCTAGTGGTCATTTTACTAAGAGCAGGTTAGGCCACTGTAATCCAGAGTGGCCTTCTGAGGGTGAAGAAACAAGACTCGTGCAAATGGGGAAAAAAAAAAAAAACATATAGTGACCCCTATTGTGCAGACATTATATTACACCAAACACAGCAATTACCTCTGTGTCCACTAGATGGCAGCAAATACACATTAACAAGTCTGAGGAGCAGCTTGGTTGTTATGGAGGCCTACACTGCTACAACTGGGGATAATACATTCGTTCTCCTCAGGGATGACGAAGACCATACTGAGGATGCTGACAAGAGATGCATTTATTAGCAAATTGAGATGTATTGCACACAATTGGGAATCTCAACAGACCCCATTAAATAAATTAGGAAACCGGCTCAGTGGTGGCTTATGTATTGTATTTGCGTTGCACAATATCTTCGCACTGCATTCATCACACTGACTCAAAATTGGTTCGCCCTTTTTTCATAGCTTGCCCAAAATTATTAAACATTAACTATTGCATGGTGAACACTTATTTTCATTGAATAGAGGATAGTTAATTAAATACAATAATTAAAATTAAACATACGGGAACATGGTGTAGTTATAAGCAGTATTGCGTGTATTTGATCTATTTTTGTTCACTCATTTAACAACAACCTCAAAATCAGTTTTCTTAGACAAGAGTCATTGTACAAAGAAATGAACCGGCTGTTTTTCTCTTGTTTGAGAGTAAAGAAATGCAAAAGTATTACACAAAATGACAGACATACTGGAAAAACCTCACAATATAATGCAATTCAGGACAACAAACGATGTCTTGAGAAATTAAGTAAACCAATTTGTCTCTTTTAAACAAAAAAAATACATACAAAGACGGACTACTCTTGTATTGAACTGCTTTGTATCCAAAAGTTTTCCAGTTTTTGTCCATTAATTGCATGTTTCTTCTGTGCATTTATACATTCCGGTAGACAAGATTATTGTGGGTAGCAGTATCCAAAAAGAATGTGCAGAATCTACATTTTGCAGGGGCCAGAAGAAGACACTGTTAATGATCTTCTAATTCATCATGCTCTGGTGAACTTTGCCTCAATGCCTATTTTACAAGGATGTTTCAAAAATGACAATGTCAGCAGAGTTCTGCAAATCCAAATGACACAATAGTATTTTCTTGTAATCCTTATGAGTCACTTTCTTCAAGCAGTTGAAAATTGCAACATCAAGAAAACCCCCCCATTAACCATTTGATGCCCTAACTGTAACTGATTAAGACATATACAGAAAGTGATTGATACATGGATTGCAAAGCTTCACTTTGTGTGACATTATCTAAATGATTCTCATATGTCAGCTTTTATATTACTATGTTTGGTATGTACTGTGTGTGTGTGTGTGTGTGTGTGTGTGTGTGTGTGTGTGTGTGTGTGTGTGTGTGTGTGTGTGTAGTGTTGGACTGCCGAGTAAGAAACAGCATACCTCTTTGGGAAATACACTCAGTGAGAGTTAGATGAGAACTTTGATAAACCATTCTAATGCCTGAGAGTGGTATCAATATTTTCACTTCTTGGCAAGTAGGTAAAAAAATTTCCCAAAATGTTGAACTAAGGCTTTTAACAATTCTATCAGGTCATCTTCAGTGAACATATGCTAGTGAACAAATTGTCTTCCAGGCGACTGTCTGATCCTGGCTTACTAATGCTGCTCTGCTGTTGAAAACAACGCGACGGCGAACCAATTCTTATTTGAATTTCAGGAAATTGAGAGATCAAATGCATGGAAATGCGACGCATCTATATTCAAAAAACCTGCTGTGCAGATCTTCTCACGGGTGAGAACTGAAAAGAATCATCCTCCAGTTGTTGTATTTCTCATTATAGACGATTCCCCAGACTCCTCAAACTTCGGAAAACAGACAAGGAAAACATTGGCCTCGCCCGTTTTTTCTCAGTCCCTCTCAATCTGTCTCTGCCTCTTTCTCCCTGCTCATGTTTACATTCTCAGGGGGAAATGACTTAACTGTTACTTTTCTAAATGAAAGCAATCACATCTTGTTCCACGAGTTGATAGCATACTTATCGCAGCTTATTGAGAGACGCATGAGGCAACATGCCACACAAATTCAACCAATAAATGATCATCACATGTCCTCCTCCTCATATACACGCCCAAATATTATCTGGCCTCCAGACAAATGTGCACAACCAGAGCAAAGCAAGCACTACACGCACGCGTGCTCATGCATTTAAGTAGCCCCTAATTGAAATATGAGTGACCAGGGAGGTTTCGGTTCTGTGCTGGTATTCAGCTCTTTGCTCCCACTTTTCCTGAGAAAGATCCGTTTCACACACACTGGCTTGTCCATTCCTTCTCTAATAAGACACCTGAGAGAAGGAGAGAGTGGAAGTCATCATTTAAAGTCTGATGCAAAGACAGGAAGGCGCACACACAAACACACACACACCATACAATGATGACAGACAGGGTAAATATTATTCTTGAGTGCAGGTGTGAGGAGTAGCGGCGCAGTGATAACAGAGGAGGCCATTAACAGTCCAGCAGGGTTTGAGGCCGACCCCGAGGCCCGCTCCGCATCAAGCCTTCCATGGAGAAGGCATAGTTTACAGTCGGGGCAGAGGGAGGAGAGGTACACACTGACAGGCTGATGATATACAGGAAGAGGATATTAGTCCGTCTGGTATGAAACACATTCATTAGGGTGTTTCGTGGTTATTCTCTCGATGTGAAAATCGCTCCAGTCAGCTGGAGGATAAAGCTTCTTTGACATGTAAAATTATTGGGAAATTCGGCAGATGAAGACATTTCGAGGTGCGATTTGCTTGTCCATCATGAAGCTAGCGGCGCAGCTCGTTTGAGGGTGTGTGCATGTGTGTGTGTGTGTGTGTGTGTGTGTGTGTGTGTGACAGGGATAAGTGTTCACACATGCCTTCAGACTTTACCTTCTTCTTTGTTCAATGACTTCAACTCTAAAAGACACCAGTTTAAAAAAATCCATTGTGCAAAACCACTTTTAAAGCACCAATCTTGAAGTGCAATTTCAAAGTCAGTGAGCGTCAGATCCGGCTTCTCACCACGCCGGCTACAAGACTTGAACCCGATGTAGTGGCGAGACCCGGCTGTACGGTGAGAACTGGCCCAGAGTCACAAGCTGACAAAGCGATGACTGCTGCGGGGATAGAAAATCGCACCGTTTAGCAGCCACTGACCCCAGTCTAAGCTAGGTGAGGTGTTTCTAAGCAACAAAGCACGGTAACACATCGCATGTCGGACCAAGGCCCACAGCTGTGCTTCACCACCATCAAGGCTAAAGGGATGAGGGGGAAGGGGCAGCAGATTGTTACTATTGCTTTAATGTGTTTGCACTGGCAAACACACACGGAGATTTCATATTCCGACATTATTATGGTAGCTAGATACACTATCATAGTTGTTTCCCAACCTCCCCTGAAATTTGATTTAACTTTTCGGGCGATGAAATGCTGTTTTCAGCAAACATTACTGGTGAAATATATTGGCCCGTGGAGGTGGTCTGGCATGGAGCTATGTTGTCTTAAAATCCTATTTGAGCGTTTAGTGTGAAATTTCCAAACTTCAAACATCATAAATAACACACAGTAAATCCAAGTTATCACAATATGTGTGTTGCAGATGTAAAGTGGAAACAGGCAGATTTAGTCTAAGTTGTGTTTCTATGATTTAAATGGATTTTGCTGCCACATGTTACACATTTAGAACTGGTGCACTCTTAAAGGTTTGACATGTTGGGAAATAGGGTGCACGTATTCACTCTATAAGCAAGAGTCTGGTGAGGAGATTGATGCCACTGTCATGCCTGAATGCTAAAGCTAGAGCAGGCAGACGGTTAGCTTAGCTTGAAGAGGAGATAGCATGCTCATTTTCAGGTTCACATTTGTATTTTGGGTTTCTACTAG
Organism: Cebidichthys violaceus; assembly: GCF_023349555.1. Classification (NCBI taxonomy): domain Eukaryota; kingdom Metazoa; phylum Chordata; class Actinopteri; order Perciformes; family Stichaeidae; genus Cebidichthys; species Cebidichthys violaceus. The sequence continues at coordinate 7,270,108 of NW_027176329.1, read as the reverse complement.
AACATCTAAACATGCTTTAATGTTAAAAAATCTGTCTGAAATACTCAGATCAGTTTGAGCGCCTGCTCTTAAAGCCCCTTCCAAAAAGTGAAAGCTTTTGAAAGACAAGAAAAAAGCTTGTCAGTTTGTGGGTTGGTAGGCACTCTGGAAACCCAAATGTATTTGCACAGGCACTCCAAAAAGTGAGGTTTTCATGATATGTCTGACGCTATCCTGGATTTGAAAGGTAACACATTCTACCTACACCGCTAAAGCTAACTAATTAACATATTTCAGAGGTGTTGATAGGTGTTTGGACAGAGCAAAGCTAGCTATTTCCTTCTGCCTCCAGTCATTTTGCTAAGCTAAGCTAAGCTAACCAGCTCTAGCTTCATATCATATTAAATGACAGTGGTATTGATCTTCTCTAGTTTAGTCACTAATGCTGTATGTTTGTATTCCAATGAAAGTAGCTAAATCTAGCCAGAGGGTCGCCAAGTCTGCAACACTAACAGTCCCTTCAGGTTTCCCATAAGTCACTCCCCCAAAATTATAGTTATGAGCGTAAACAACGAACATGGCTATTGTTCATACTCACAGCTGTCAAGGTAGCAGCTTGTGGAAACTCTAGGGATGTGCAATATGAATGCAACATAAATCAAAATAAATCCACAATGGAGTGCTGTCCAATATTATTTAAAAAAATTCGAAACCCCGCCAAGACCACTGAACATCGGTCAAGAAGAATCCAGCTCTGTGCCCCGTGGATGATCCCAAAATATGACTTAAAAGGGATACACCGGGATTCAGCTGTGTCTGCTCAGTTTCCAGTGTGTGTCTGTGGGACAGAAAGGGGGTAAATTCCACGCTGGATGTTATCCAACAAAGCTGGTCATCTGTCTTTCTTTAAAGTTAGCATGACTTTTTATGTGTTATCTTTATTGTCAGTGACATTCTTCAAAGCTACTTTAATTACTGAGTGTTTGTATGATGATGAATGTGATGTTATTGTGGTGAAGCGGTCCCGTGACATAACAGGAGGCAGGACAATTTCATGCAGGTTTCTCTGCAATCAACCCCATTTCCTGCATTTAGGCGTTAAGGAGGTCTTCGTACAGTAACCCGACATGTTTTCACAAGTACACATTACAATTGTAATCTCATACACAAAACATCCCATAGGCGCATACATTAGAATTAGAAGAGGAGAAAAAAATGATGTAAAGTGAAGGCAAAATATCTTAGCTTTAAAATGATTTCGAAATGCTTTTGCCTCTAAACTTTTACATGCCAGACTTTTTTTGACATATTACTTAAAGCTGCACTAATTGTTTTACGTAGACAATGGCCCAAACGACTTAATGTGAAATGTGTCTATGTACTGACAAATCCACAAAAATGTAGCTCATTGTTTTGATTTCACTTATGATTCAGTCTCACCGCCCTCATCAACCTCATTTCCAGCTGTTTTCAGGGAAAAAGGCTTTGATAAACCCACTTTACGCTACCTGCCTGGCACCAAACAGCTAGACAAATAGTCATAGTCTGAGCAATAACGGGATTAAAAAAAGCATATTTGCACATTCTGTCGGAGAAAGAGGAGGAAAAGAAATAAAACAGCTCTATCTGCTGTAGATCTGGGGAAATAAGAAATGCATTTGATTTGAAATGGAAACTCAGCTGAAACTAAGCTCTCTATTTTAATCCATGCTTTATTTCTGTCTCACATAACATGCCTTGAAAATCATTTACCAGTTAAATAGATGATAAACGTGAGACTCAATTTCTAAATTAGTTATACAATTCAAAGTTGTTAAATAGCAACGACATATCGTAATTACTGTATTACATCTGGATGGCATGCACAAATGGATTGTTAACAATGCCACATTGAAACTGTTAAAAGAGAACTGTAATTAAATTGAATGCCTGCTGTGACATTCCAACATCAGCTCTGAAATGGATTACGGAAAAAATAAAGCAGAGTATGATTTATTTTTAACAAGCTCCTATTCACATTCGAGCATTTAATCCTCTCTTTTTTATTTACGTTCTTAAGAACAAATTATCCAACATGGTCCAGGTAAACGCTCAAACGTATCCGTGAACAATTCTACACAACAGAGACGTCAAGCTGCACTTCAATATTTTAATATCGACTGTGAATCAAATGACTGTGTGTAATGTGACAAATTAGTTGTAGTGACAAACCCACGTAGAATTTCCTCTCAGCTCTATGACGCGGTTTAGCATATTGCAGCTCATTGTTTTGATTTAACTGACTGATATTTGAATGTTTTGCTTCAGTCTGATTGCCCTCATATACCTCGTTTATAGACACTTTCAGTGAAAAACCCACTTTACACTTAAAGCCCAGCACCAAACAGCAGACAGTTTGCTGCAGCAGAACGCAAGATTAGCCGTGGACAGACACAGAGGTGCGCGCTCACTCACTCGCATGCCCCACCACACAGAGATATTACCATTGAGAGAACGTGTATTGCTCTGTATGGATCGTGTGACACTGGAAATGTAAGCTTTTTTTGTGTGAAGTTTAAAGTGGGCTCTGTTTTTGTTATCTGAAACCAAGTTCAAATAAACTGAACGTCTACATGTGTGGAGACATGCCAGACATGCCTGCCAATGGCGGGACAGAAGGTTCTGGTTTAGTCATCTGGACTCGCTACAATTACTCTGGTGAGTTCGGTCCAAGTTATAAATGAGAAATAATTACTTTGTAACGTATGATTTAAAGCACCTCTGACAAATAGGGCACAGTTTGAAACTATCACTCTCAATAATAAAAGATTGTGTATCAAACTTAAAAAGCACCTATCTGCACACTCTTACAGACACACATGGTTAAACACAAAAATTCAACTTCAGACTTTCACGGATTTACAAATTCCATGTTGACATTGTCTGACATGTAATTCCTAAGTAGAAAGCATTAAAATAATTTATAACCAGGAAACATTACAACTGGATAATAACCAACAATCCCAAAATAACACACACGCACATGCAGCTACTGAGTAACACCAGATGCTTCACGACCGACTTTATTTCAGGCAAATTCAAGTTCCGATGCTGACTTTTCTTGCACTGTATGGTGATGAAAGCTAGCAATAGGTTATTTATACAGTTATTTGTACAGTAATACAAACAACAAGAGCTAGTGTTTAATTTTGAGAACAGTAAGCCTCACCCTGCATCTCCTCTGTTTTCCAGGTTTCTGTGAAACAAACCAGCTGTAACATTCCCATCATCTCCTCCTCTCTTCGTCCAGACTGTGGATTCTCCTCACCCCCACCCTTCAGGCCGATCTTGTACGATAAGAAACACCAAACTACTATGGCTTCGTGTCCTCTCATACCCCAATCAAATTCATCCTTCTTTGGACTCTGTGAACTCTCCCCATTTTTACTTGTCTTCATTTGCGTTATCTCTGACCGTTCCCTCTTTTCTGTCCCGTCCAGCTTCATCAATCTCTTTATCTTCCACTCTTTCATTCCTTGTCGTTCCTCCCTCTCTTCCCAATAACAAGCAACCTTCAGAGTTCTCGCAGTACGTATTTATCACTGACATTTTGGTGAGAGTTGCCATACCTCTACTTCCCATTCCGCATGGTTGATTGAAGCCCTCTGTGGCCAGTGATCCATATTGCTGACAACATTTTACTTTAACGCCTCCATCAGAGTTGATACTTCCTCCATAAAAAGACCCAGGTGGTCTGGTATACAGGACGCTGAATAACGGCGGACTGTGGTAAACAGCATATTCCTGTAAAAAAAAAAAAAAAAAGAATATTTTATCTAAACTTCACGCTGAACTGCATGATAGATGTGACATTGTTCACAATTTGTATTACAAAGAAAAACAAGGCTCTCTAAATTGAAAGAAGTGTGAAAAGAAGCTGGAACAAAGGTAACATTGAGATTCATGGGGCACATTTCTTTTGCACTTGATTGGCAGGCAAACAAACCCAATTGTGTGAGATGTACTTTTCTTGATGATCTTACAAAAAGGACAATTGCTCATGGAACAAAATAGACTTCTATGCCGTTACAAAAGCTTGTTATGCAAATCAATATTCAATCAGCTCTGATAAGCTACAAAAGGTTTAATAACATTTTTGATGGGGGACCAGTGACAATGTCACGATACATGTGATTATAACGCGCTTGTATATAATGCACATTTGCGTGTGTGTAATTGTGTTTTTCATCCGGGAATTGCTTGTACTCGTAGGCCATTTTGACCTCACTGCAGTTCTCTCTCGTCTTTACCTTCCAGCAAATGCAACCCGACTCCTAAACCAACATGGGACCTAGAATTGAATTTGAAGGCAGTGTTTGAAATTAGTGTTTTAGTTCATGCAAGTCTAAACAGGCCACTGTTGTGTTTTAATATTGTTTGGATCCCACCTGATGTCAAGGGCACTTTTCTAGAGCTACTTCTGTGGCAAGGGACCATGCAATGAGTAAATGAGAAAGAACCACACGCAGCCTTTTTTATTTTTCCTCAGTCAGAGCAGCAGCGAGTGGTTATCAGCATTGGAGGGATTTCAAGCCCTCCCTCATCACCATCAATCTGTCTAAATGACTCCTCTTTCTGCCACGTCTCTCCGCCGCTGCTGTTGCTCTCCCATTTTATACACACATTCTATCTTCTCCAAGTCATACCGACAACTCTCTTCCTCTGTTTAATTCCTTTGATTACTTATCGGCGTGCGTCCACTTTCTTCACCTTTTCTTTCCACTCTTTCTCTCAACTTGTTTTGCTACGGCTCTCTCGTCGATGTGCGTGTCTCCCTTTCTCCCCCTTGATGAAACTGCTTCATGACTAAGCGAGCACCGGTGTGTGATGGATAGCCTGATGGGAACGGATGAAGCATTAAAACCATAATTCAAAAGGAACATAATGTTCCGAAGACTTCAGTGAGATCCACTCAAAAATGATCCTGTGTGTTTGCTCGTGTCAGATTATCAGTGTTTGTGCACACATCCATGAATGGAGTACATGTGTATTTCGGTGGGAGGGAATACGCTTTGTACAGTTCAGCATGCCATTAAAACGTTACATATGAAGGATCATCATTCTCTGGTAGTTTCCCTGTAAACCACAGGCTGTAAGATGTAGCACTGCCACATAGGCGAGGCAGGATGCCTCATTACATTAAGATACATCTATATAAGTAGGTGCGATATATTTGTAGGTTTTTATCTGTCTCACAGGCTGCATGTGTCTCACTTATGTGTCAGAGCTAGCTCGGGAAATAGCCCCCAATAGTGTTAGATAAAGATGAAATGTGCCCCCCAGCTGTATCTGTGACCAAAAAAACCTTCAAACATCTTCACAATTAATTTTGTTGTTCCACATCATAAAGTACTGCAAGAGCTAAACCCAATGATGATGGAGAAAACCCCCCCGAAAACTAAAGTTTTAGGCTAAAAGTTAGGCTAACTGGCTAAACAGAGTAGCAGTAAACTCTAGTGGGATTCATACACCTTAGGGTGGTTGAACTACATAATTAAATAATAATAAATCAGCATTGAAAAGGGCATACTAGCAAGGTATTACAACATTTCTATCTGGTACAGTATGTTGTTTGTCACCCAGTACACACACACACACACACACACACACACACACACACACACACACACACACACACACACACACACACACACACACACACACACACACACACACACACACACACACACACACACACACACACACACACAATGCCCCCAGGGTGAAAAGTTGCAAAGTAGAAAACTGCACCCAGGTGCTAATGTCAGGAAAAGGAAGTGGACTACTAAGTGTGTGAGGGGTCGGAGGTCACGCTGCACGTGTTTCAAATGAAACCCAACATAAGACATGCAAAGCCATATTCAGTGTATTTAAGGCCGTTTACATGTTTCTCTGGTTCTCTCTCAAACACGCACGGACGTTAATAGCCCCCATCGTTTTCCAAAACAGTGACACATGTGCCCACACGGCACGACAACAGTATCGTGACACTGCGGCCAGGACGGTCAGTAAAAGCAAACAGATTAAAGCCTGCATACCTGTGAGTCTATATTTTTCATTAGCTTGGAAGGTAGCAGCGGTTGGTCACCAGGGCGGACTTCCTGATCCCCAGCACACAACAAAGGCGATGCAAAAGCAGCTGGGGAAAAGCAGCTGCTTCCAATATGCGTTTCATCCATAAAATTGCATTACCTAATCTCACTGCACAACAAGAGCGGTGCCTCCTAATCACACACACACATCGCACACACACTGCAGTTTGAAAACTCACATACGAAGCACATTAAAGCCTTTATAGTTCAATCACGTGTGAAGGAACTAAAAACTTTCTAACCAAAGGAGGTGTGGGGGGGTTGGAAACAGACATGTTGAAGGAGCAAAGGTGACGTGAACTGGGATTGCACAAAGCAGACGATTTTCCTGCCGGCTTACAGTTTAGCCTCTGCTGTGACAAAACCATTTATAGCTCCTCCGTTGCCATCATCACACACTTACCAAGCATCACAAGCAATTCTGTTAAAATTGTACACAAGTCACCATTGGGCAGGAAGCAAAAACATGCCACATTACAGTGTTCATCTGCCCATTTCTCTGATTAATTACGCTCAGGCTTCCAAGCAGTTCTTGTGGTGTTTTACAAGAGACAGCTTGCTATGAATAATGCTCTCTGGGCTGTGTAACAGGCAGCTCTCGCACGGCAGACTGTATGTGTCAGAGACGGACAGGAATCGCAGTTTAAATGGTTAAAGAGAGGGAGAACCGCAGGAGAGAGTGATGTCAGCATGTTTTTTTTTTTTTTTTTTTTTCATTCGAGAGAAGTGGATCAAATGGGGAACGGATGAGAAAGGTCGATGGGAGACAGACGAGGATCTGGACCTGCTTTGCTTAATGTTTCTGTTTTTATGAGGGCTGTTAAACTGTCTATGTAGAGCGGTTGGCAGGCCTGAACATACACCGATTGCTACATTCTCACAACTCTCTACCTGTCGACTTTTAACATTCGACTGAATGCCGGAGCGTGACTGAGATACCGTTATTTCTTGAAGTACTCGTTTGTCAACGCCATTATTTTCTACATACATTCTTTTTTTAAATTTAAGTAAGGGTGGGTTTTTTATTCTTGCCAGAGTAGGAATTTCCTCTTGTGAGTAGCCTGGTAGCTTTCAGGGGAGGTAGAACTATCCTTTATCGAGAACCAGGAACACCAACCGTTCTATTTGTTTAGTCTCCATGGAAATGAATGCGTATCATTGTGTACACAATCAAAAGGGTCCACGGGTATTTGAGTTAAAATCCTCTCAAATGCCACGGACTCTAGTCTCCAGCTCTCTCTCGCTGCGGAGCTTTGTTTATTCTGGACCTGTTAGGTTTGTGATTATGTCATCTTTGCCTAAGTGATTTGACCAACAAGGAGTTTGATTTAGCTTCACTGCGTGTCTTTAATGAACATGGATGGACTTGTCTCACTCTTTGGTTTTGTCAGATGCGGTTCATTCAAGTTCATGTTATTGCCAGTTCAAATTAGCGGAGCTAGACTTTGTTTTCTCTTCAGAACAGCTCCCCTGGGCTCACTGTTGCCTGGATGCCTTGTTCTCCCAGAACCGGTATGAGGGGAGGCAGTAAAGCTATGCTAACATCATCATCATTGTTATCATAATTATTATTAACCCACTGGACAGAGGAGCAGGCCAGTATGCGCTGGGCATTTCTCACATTTACCAGTCTGAAAAACAGATCTTGAACAGATGGTCATTTGTTAGTGACGGGCTGAGCAGATGAGAGTGGATGAGGACGTTAAGTATTTCAGACAGGCCCTGAAAGGAGGAACTTTTAAGGGGAATGTGGGTCAGTTCTGTTCTCTCTCTGGTGTTTCCACCCTGCCCAGGAGGAAGGTTTAGATTGCGGTGCGGAGTGATGGGTCCCAATGCGAGGAGGCTACAGAGGATTTCAGCACAGTCAAAACTTTCAGCAAGTTTGGCATCAAAAAACGAAATAAAATATTGCATCAAACTTGTGTTTTTCCCACTTTTCTTGATCCTATTTAAAAGAAAACCATAGGTCTCGTGTTTTTTTTACACTGTTGCTTCTGTCACTTGCATAGCTCTTTTCTCAGGGGACAGGGTTGGGTGACAAGCGGTGCAGACAAGGAAGAAACCCAGTCGCTATACCCGGACCAAAGGGAGGGGAGGCTGAATGTCACCTCCGAATCAAGCAAACGGATTGATTCAGGGCCTTCAGGGAGCAGTGGGAAATACCTCGGCCTGACAGGAGACACTAAAATAAACAACAAGTGTTCCTCTGGGAGAGCGCTCAACTGCAGCACACTATGAATTATGGGCCCCAGGCAATTTCTTTTTACATCTTACTTTGTTTTATATGGCAGAAAGGGTTTTTATCTTTGAAATATGCAATTCAATAAACAAAACACTTAACCTTATATATGAGAAGTTTCCGTCAAATTTCTGGGACAAACTGGAAAAAAAAGTGCAGATGACTGACGTGAAGATATATATATATATATATACATATATACATATATATATATATATATATATATATATATTTTTTTTTTATTGTAACACATAATTCATCAAATGAAGGATATTTCCGTGTGTCTGGCAATTTATATGTTATACTCTGGTGATCATTAAGTAGTTCAATAGTGTTTATTTATTCACTTCCTTCAGCATCAATTTTTATAAGACTTTGTTAGTTGTCAAGACTTGACAACTCTAATAGTGTAGTAACAAACAAAACTACAGCAAGGCTAATAGCTCTGTCAGGCTATGTCTACTTTGTACATATATACGTGTATATATATATATATATATATATACGTATATATATATATATATATATATACGTATATATACGTATATATATATATATATATATATATATACGTATATATATATATATATATATACGTATATATATATATATATATATATACGTATATATATATATATATATATATATATATATATATATACACACACACACACACACACACACATATATATACACACACACACACACACATATACATATATACATATACACACATATACATACGCACATATACACACATATACATATATATATATACACACACATATACATATATATAACAGTTTGTTCCACATGCACGTTTATACAATATATGATGTATGATGCTAGAATGTTTTGGAATGCCTGGTTTATGAGCAGATATTTGTTTTATGAAAAAATATTGGACAGCAGTCAAACTGCTCTCTGCACTCAGCAATGAGTACTTTTCACTTTTGCTCATATCCAGTGCATAACTGAACGCAAACTGTGTTTAATATTAGATATTTAATCTCATGTTGTGATTTAGCACTGGAAACAGTCTGATGATAAAGTGCATTTCCTGACACACAAACAGACCTGAGGCAGTTTGATTGTGGAAGCCATCTCTATGAATAATCATATCGATACTTCGCTCTCCATCGTGACTCGCTTAGATTGCCATTTGGTTTATTTCTGCTCAGCCCCGACCTCTGCCAAGAAGATCTAATCCCGTCGTTCCCTTTCGGTCTGTCTTTATATGAAAAACTACGTGCAATAAAATGTGAACGTGCTTTTTTTTTTTTATTCTGCAGAAAGGGGCCACAAGGGGAACAACATTCAGAGTTCTCCCTGTGGGTATTACTGTGTCAGTGAGTTTACACGAGATCATTACTCTGTTGTGTCCTGTTACCCAACACACTTGCAGTATCCATCTTTCATTTCACCTCCGACAAGTCTCACAAGCAAATGTGTTTTACACATAAAAACAGCAGCATGTCTGTGTTCATGCATAAATCATCTCAGTGGGAAAACTTTTTTTTTTTTTTTTTTTTTTTTTTTCAATTATGTTGCGTTGCTCATATCCAAGTTTCCAGATTTTCGCAACAGTTGACCTGCACTGGACATGAAGTGACAGCTGATTATTATCCATGGCCGCAATAGATACTAAAGGGAATTCTACATGCTGTGAACAGTAGTTGGAAGTCAGATAATTTAATCAACATCCAAGTCAATTTGATGTCTGACCAATGTCTACAGAGACACACTGCGCAGAATTAAACAAAGGCTGAGATGAAACATGCTTTGTTTTTCTTCCAGCACTGACAGGACTGCTTGTGAAATCAGCGCCATAATCTATGCAGTGAAATTCATTTCCTAATGACAATCGATCAACCGTGCTGTGTTTGCAAGGTGGGTGCAGTATATACAGTGCATGCATGGCTATGAATTGATGCATATCGCTATAGATCCAAGCCACTGGTATTCTGAGTGATGGGGCCACACACTGGGCTCTAAAGCTGCCAGGTCATTAAGCGTCCACACAGCAGTAGCAGTGTGGAATGCTCATCAGAGAGAAGGGCTAAGACTCTACAGTGCGTGAAAGGTAGATGCAAGATTAAGACTTTCATACAGTTCGCTTGTCTCCTAATGCCATAGCAACATGGGAAAACGTACAAAAAAAATGTGTCAAAACTGAATAAAAGAATACATGTTGAATTTGAAAGTAATAGTTTCTCTTTGCAGCGTTTATTCCTCTTTGGAAGTATTGATCACAGGAAGCAAATAAACAGCCTTCATGTCGGATGTGTGACAGGGCAACTTCCTCTCTTGCTATCTTTGGGAGATTATTCATTTTGCTTGTGTAAGTCAGTGGTACTTGACGTGGGCATTGAAAAGAAGCAGAAGGTACTGAAAGGGAGTTCGGTAAGATTATACTTAAGTGGACAATCTGTGGTGCGGTGTGGAGTGAATCTTTTATGGGACAGCGGGAGAGAAGGCCGGGAGGGCATTTATGATGTATCAGAAAATAGTAGCCATACGAACGAAACCATAAAGGTGTAGACGGAGGACATGGAAAGTGATGGAGAGGCATGTTTGGCTGACAAGAGAACAGATTAAACAGGAAAAAACAGTGGATGCTAAACTGTACTAGGCCAATATCTAGCATTGATAAGTATCCTAAAAAAAGGCATTATAGTTCCATAAACACATAGAAAGCACTGAACCCACCTCCTACCATTGTAGAGATCACCAAGCTGGTCTTGAGGCTCATATCCTCAGCAGCACCTATATAAAGAAAGTATATCAACAACAGAAACCAAGCTAAGCGTGCTATACAATGCTATTAAGCACTGAACAGACAATACCGAGAGACAGATTAAGTGTAACAAATGTTGTCAAGAAATCATTGTATATGGTCTTGGTGGTTTTGACTATGGTTTAATTATTTGGTCACAAGTTCTTATTATATCTTCAATTTTGGCACTGATTGACGATGCTGGTACTGGACATTTAATTGGTACATCAGTGAGGGGGGGCACTGAATTGAATAAATAATGAAATTGCCTCAGTCAATATTTTTGACTGAAATACAAACTTAACAGCAATATGGTTCCTTCCAAATTAACAGCTGATCGGCAACGCTATACAGGCTTGAAGAAGGGGGGGGGCACAACAAGAGGTCGAGACAGAGCAGCTCAGGGTGACAACACGTTCTTTACCAAAATAAAACTCCAATACCAACAATTAGACACACTGTCAGACTGTAACTAACTTCAATATCTACTTTGAGAAAAACTGACATTGCGATGAAAGCAGAAAAATATGTCAAAGCATGGCACAGCCTGAGGGAAACCAGCAGAACAACACCGCCTTCAAAATCTATCGTCCGCTTTTTTCTCTCTTTCCTTTCACGGTTCTCAACGTTACCATTAAATTGCATTGTTAAACTACTTGCTAGACTACATTTTATAACTTGTATAACTAACTTTCTTTACAACAACTTCTTTTAGTTGTTATTGTATATATATATATACTATGTAGCCTGGTAGTGCAGTTTTATAGTGCATTAGAGCTTACATTGTTTAGTGTAGAGTATACAGTGCTGCACACCGTTTACAGCGTAGCAGTGAGAAAAACATTTGTCTTAGAATGGAGCTTAATTCTAAATGGTGACACATGAAATAGTTGTTTAGCTTCTTTTTTTCCTCAGAGCTTTCAACCATATCTCAGCTTATTTTCTGAACTTTGGAAAAAAAAAAATGTTACAGAGCCTTGAGTATAATACATTCTACTACAGATCATTTGAAATCCTTTTTATTTACATTCTGAATTATTGTATTCATTAATTTATTGCACTTTTTAAAAATGCATTTTAATGCCTGTTGCAGCATCGTACTATCGGTAATTATGGTCAAGCCAATAAAGCAAACTTACATTTCAGAGAGAGAAAACGAGATATTGACAGAGAGAAAAGAAAGAGACAGTGGAAGGGAGGGAGCAAAACGTCAGAGAAAAGTTCCTAGCTCTCGCTCTTGTGGTGAGCAGTGTGCATGTTTGTAGCTTCCTCTTCTAACCTCCGCAAAAACAGGAGTACCGTAAGAGGGAGGGAGAAAGTGAAAGAGGGAAGGGTGGTTGAGTGATTATGTGCTAAGGAGTTGCGTGTGTGTGTGTGTGTGTGTGTGTTTGAAGAGGTACGCCACTCTCTCTCTTTACTAAGAGCTTACCACTTCAGCCAACATCCTGAAGCGGGCCACTCTCCACTACAACCCCTCCTCTCCCCTTTTTCCTCCAGACCAACGCTTTGGACTCCAGCTGCTTGGGAGAAGGCAGTGAGGAAGGCAACTTTTCAGAGAGAGAGATAAATGGTGAGTGAGAAGTCTGCTGTTGGGTTTCCTGGACTGGATTGTTGGAGTTACAATAGAAGGCAATCCCCCTTTCCTGTGTGTGTGTGTGTTTGTGAGTGTGTGTGTGTGTGTGTGTGTGTGTGTGTGTGTGTGTTCTGTCCGCCCTAACTGGGACAGATACAGAGACAGGAGCAGCACGAGTTGGGCTAAGAAGACAGGAGCAGTCTTGAGGGACTTTTCAACAAAAAAGACAGAAAAAAGACAGAAGATCCAAAAAGTACCAAAAGGGGGCAACCCACCTGACTCGCTTCTCTGCTCTGCCAGAGGGGAGCGACCTCCGTCTTCCCCTCTCCTCCCTCCCTCCCTCCCTTCCCTTCCCCTCTCCTCCCTCCCCTACCCCTCTCCCCTGACATGGGCCGCCCGCTGGCCCTGACCCTTGCCTACCTGGCTCACCTGCTGGCCACCGCGACCGGCTCAGAGCGCCAACAGCACCGAGTGCAGCACGGCCACTGCAGCTACACCTTCATCCTGCCCGAGGTGGAGCACTGCCATCCCTTGAAGGACTTCCAGGTGACCAACACACTCCAGAGGGATTCCCCGCCCGACGCTGAGCCTGACGCGAGCCAATTAAAGGCGGGCAAGGCCCAAACAGAGAGGCCTTCCTGGCAGGAGAGGAAGCTGGTAAATCTGGAGAGTGCCATGGAAAATAACACCCAGTGGCTGCAGAAGGTAAGGTCTCTGCCCTGTTGACTTTCTCCTCCGTCATCTGACCATTCTTACTTCACACTCTCTTCTTCTTGTCCTTTTCACACGACACACATTTTAGCCTGCAGATCTTCAAACCAAATGCTGAAAGAAAAAAAAAAAGAACGGGATGTCCACGGAATGCACATCTGTTGACGAGCTTTCATTTATTGATAAGTTCAATGCTCAGCTGGAAATTTCCTGGATGCTCGCTGTATGCATATCTGGCACCATGTCAACGCCTGGTGCATGAGTGTGTGTCTGTGTTTAACACCGCTGGGAAGCCAGAACTCCCCGCTGCATACGAGAGGAGAAAGACACTTGACCCGTGTTTCGGCTCACTAGTAAGCACAAGTTAGCTGGAAAACTTTGTGTCCCAAACTCGGCTGACATATAAATGTATATTATATAAATATGTTCCTCAGTTTATCTGCTGTAGACACATTTCAGCACGGCCGTTGGCCTTTGCGGTTCCATTTGGCTCGGATTATGACCGACTAAAATGAAATGATGCGATTAAAAGTGGCCTCACAATAGTGTTTTCATTGCTAAGGTCATCCGGGGCACAGAAACAGTGTTGAGCCATTGTCTATGACAGACTGACTGACACGCCATCCCTCCTCTCCACCCGCCTCTCCATTCTTGTCTGCATCACTCAGAATATTTATGGTATACACTAATCCTCAGGCCGATTATAAGGGTTTGTGTCGAGTGTTTAGATTGGCGGGCTGAGAGCAAACATGTTGATTATGTTTCAGGATTTTGGAAATGAGGTTTTAAGAATGCCACAGCTCCCCCCCCGTTCTGCTGTCCCTCCCCACTCTCGCCATAAAGGTTGACTGCGTTTCCTTTCCTGTCTCCTTTTTCGTTTGACACCCCGTTCCTCTCCTTCCGTCTCCTCTACTTCTATCTGGACCGCTCCGGGATGATGAATGTCTCCCATATCACACCTTGACTTGCCGACCACCAGATCGCAAACTCTTCCGTCTGTCTTGCTCTCGCTCTCTCTCGACACACACACACACACACACACACACACACACACACACACACACACACACACACACACACACACACACACACACACACACACACACACACACACACACACACGATTCCCACGTGCACACTCTGTCTGATGTCTATGAACAGGACACCTAGCTTCCATGGGAAGCAACCCAGGAGGCCTTGCTTGAGAGACAGTGTGGGGAAGAGATAGTGCCAGAGTGCACACACTTCCCCCCCATGTGTACAGTATATTATTCATGCACAGTCTGCAAAACATCACATATCGCACTCATCTTGGTCGTATTCTTTGCAGCATATTGCCTCCCGTCTCTCACTCCCTCTCCACCAGAGCTGCGATACGAGAGGCCATGGAGGAGATGCAGTTTTTATCCCTCCATCCATAGAAAAAGCTCTGCTGACGCATATCTTGCTCTGTTGCCAAGCTTCCTCCACACAACATCTGGAGTGAAGCCAAAGATCCAGCCTTTCAACAAGTTACCTCCACCCGGCCACAGTGATGCATAGACGATCGCACTGTAGGTGGGATTTCCTCATAAACACGGCAAGACCCGAGAGAGCCCCTTTTAGAAATACACAACGATATACTGACCTCTGACCTCCAGATGGCAAAGCCTTTTCAGCACCTTGTGGAGCTCATTAAGCCTTATCTGCATACATTTGGGGAGACATTTGTTATGCGGAAGAGCTTGAAATGTGGCAACTGTGTGTCGGTTTGTCTGTGAAACTTTGAGCGGTCTCACTCGAGGCTCCCCTGGGATAATATGACCCTTACTGTGAGCCTTCAACCCAAAACCCCTTGAAGGAAAACACACCAGCACACCAGCACACACACACACACACACACACACACACACACACACACACACACACACACACACACACACACACACACACACACACACACACACACACACACACGTTCCGCTGAGGAATCTCCAAGTGGACGAGTGCAACGGGACTGTATCAACGTTCCAGATTCCTTCTTTGGTGTTTCCAAGGAGGAACTAGTGTTTGTTTTCTTTTGTTCTAACCCCCAACACAGCCCCATCTAGTCCCTTTAACATTCCGCTGCCCTGAGGGATTGACAAAAAGGATGTAAGCGTGCTTTTGTTAGTGCCTCTAAGAGGCTGTGTGGATTATGGTAATGCAGAAGTATTGCATAGAGATCAAGGTGGCTGGGCCACCCTCAGGTCACCTGATTTCCTGGCCCAGTAATGTTTCATAAAGTAGGTACGTTACCCACATAACTAACAGTATTCATTTTTAAAACATTCACCCCTTTTTTGAACATTCTCAATCTATGGCCTTTGACTTGACAACTTACTCAGCCGGTCACGGCATGGTATTAATCAGTGGAGAAAAGTAACTAAGTACATTTACTCAAGTACTCTACAAATTTTAAGCAACTTTCTACTCTACTACATGCCCTTTTGCACGGAGAGTAGACCTTAACCGTTGTTAATGTTGGATTATTTTAGATTTTTCACTTAGTTTTAGCAAGTTTTGTTCTAATCTCAAAGTAATATTGATGCCTCTATCTGTAAAGTAAATGACACCATCAGCAAGAAGATGGTATGCATTAATGCGACCACTTGAAATGTTTATCTTCACACAAAAATATGATCCAATATGTGACTCAGTCTGGAGCCCTGATTGAAAAATCACATAACATAACATGTTCATCATGCTGATGTTTAGCAGTTATAACTTTTACCATGTTGAACATCTTAGTTTCTTGAGCTAGCGTGATAACATCAGTAAATCTAATGGCAATCTATCCAGTGGTTGAGCAGATGTTTTGAAATGATGGTGCTAGAGGAAAAGTGTCCTGGGTATAACCAAAGTCATTGTGACGCATCTTCTGGGAACCATGACATCCGTACAAAGTATGGTCCAAATCCATCTGTAGCTGTTGAGCTGTTTTACTTGGACAAGTGGAAATGTTGACTTGCTGGTGTCTGCACAGAATAGAATTTCATGGCAGAATTCCACTTTTTGTTCAGACTAAAGCTGTGGCTAATCCAACATCGCCTTCCTTTGATGAAACAAAAAAATAATAATCAGGAACATCTGTTTCCAAGAGCAATATCCTGGTTACTTTGGATAATCTACAGAACACTCTGTCAACCATTCTGAAAAGGACAAATTTGTTCAACAGCAACTTTCAATTAAAACGGTAAACAAATTAATTTTCTGTATATTGTATTGGGGTTGAGGCAGACATCCAAATACAAACCAAAGGCCAAGAATACATTTATCTCTGGTGAAAAGGGGGATATAGATATATCTATATCTATATCTATATATATATATAGATATATCTATATATCTATATATATATATATAGATATATCTATATATATAGATATATCTATATATCTATATATCTATATATATATATATATATATATATATATCTATATATATATATTTATTAATAAAGTTGCATTTTTCATGGAAACATAATTGTTCCTGTTCCTCACAAGCCATCCTACTGCGCTAGGCCATCATCATTTCCCAAAAACACCATGCGTATATGTTCCCCCTCTACTCTGTGATAGTAACTGAGAACAAATGTGTCTATTGGCTCGACAATTATGATATCAGGTGACACAACTGCCATGGTTTTCTCAGCACTGATCCTTACCTCTTAGACACAATACGATGGACCTGTGCTCCGTTCTAAATGTGATTTATCTGGCGGCCTAGCGCAACATGTGACAGAGCTGCAATTAATGCATTTGGCAGCGGGAGACGTAGTGCATCAAGACCGCTGGACTGAGTTCTATCACAGAAGGCTGTAATATGAACACGATGGACAGGCGACTGATAGCAGCTTCAATAAATGGGCTGATTATGGTGCGGGGATCTTCGGTTCTTCCCTTAGAGTCGGCTATAATCCGCTTTGTAATCTCTTCGTAACCTTCGTTACGGAGGGATTTTTTTCTGCTGTCTCAGTTGTCCTTAAGTAGCAAAATGTGAGAAATGTATTCATAGAGCACGACGGAGAGTTTGAATCAAAGAGGGAGATAGTGAGAGAGATCAAGAGGAAGTAAGAGACGAGAGATGCAACAACACCGATACAGATATCAGATACACCGGGCCGATACTGACTCAAATAGCCGGACATTAAATAGTAGAATTTTAATTCTTGTTTAAGTTTTTGTTAATTTGTTAAAAAGTTAGATGATCAATGTTTTAGTGAAGCCCCAAACTATTTAATTGCAGATTCATCTCTATTTGCCCGCTTAGATCGGTATTTTAATACTACATGAAATATAGAAAAAGCCCTCTCCTGTGCCAACGCATTATCATAACCCCATTCTTGTCTGAAATACACATTTGTATTGAAAAAACAATCGTATTCTCATTTGAATTCTCTTCGATTTTTGCGAATAACCACTCATTAGCCGGATACTTCTGAAAGCTTCCTCCTTAGAGACTTCATTTTCCAGTCGTGTGGTTTAACGAGTAAAGCCTGATCTGTTATCCCCACAAAAGTCATAATGTTAATATTAATGTTCTCCAGTTCGATATTCTACTTTAGGTTATTGCAATGCACAGGCCATTGACCGTTAAACGTCAAACAAATCCCCATCGTTCGCTGAAACCGACTGCATTAATAAGAGAATCTATTTATTGGAGCAAGAAGGATGCCATCCTATTTTCACTCCCTCTGCAACACATGATGGGTTTCACCAAACGCTTCTTTATCTGACCTTGTGATTGATTAGAGTGCAGGCGACTATCCCTGAAGTCCTGCACATGAATATGTGTGTGTCAGGACTGCTCTTTTTGAAATACCATTGAAACTCCTGTCGAGTGCTAAATTGTATTAATGTGCTGGTTAGTATTTGCCTGAGGTAGACCTGCGGATAGAAAGATGGTGGCAAGACACCGTCGGTGCCATAGGGGTGCTGTAATCTATGACTCCATCAAAGTACCTGAAGAAATTGAGATGAAAAAGACAGACGACTCTAGGGTTGCTACTTTCACACTGCATCAAGCTGTCAGCGAATGTATTACCTTCTAAAATATGATTATCGCCACGATGAAACGAAGGAATCTGACGTGTGGTATAATACTCTCAGAGTCGGCTTGTTCCCCTTACAGCTGGAGAACTTCATCCAGGAGAATGTGCGCTCTGGGATGGAGGAAATGAAAAGGACTGCGGTGCACACCCAGACAGCTGCCATGCTAGAAATGGGAACCAACCTCCTCAGCCAATCGGCGGAGCAGACCCGCAAACTGACAGACGTTGAGACCCAGGTGAGCCCATCGGGAAGCGTTTAAGGGATGTCATGGCCAACCTGTTTGAACAACTGTGGGGGGGGGGGGGGGGGGGGGGGGGGTCACACCCATGCAAAAACAAATGATGTTACTTGCGAAACACTTGGCGAATAGCTAAATTAAATGTAAATCAGATGTAACCCACTGAGAAGCCATGCCCAAAGGGGGCGGCTACCGCTTTTTAAAACAGCTGGTATTCGGTTCCACAGGCTCTGATTGACACAATTAATAGAACTCGGCGTCTGACAACAAGCCAATTAAAACAAAGCTCAGCAGCACAACGCAGATGTGTCTTCAGTCATGCCACAGAGCTGTTATTACAGATTGGGTTGTTTTGGTCCGCATGCTTTCTTTTGCTCTTATCAGAGTCGATGTGAAACTGCAACCTGTACAAATATCTGAGCTGCTTTTGTTACAAGTTTTTTTGTTTCATTTGCAACTTCAAAAACATGTCACAGGTGCAAGTGAGGTAATTCTTTCTCAAGTTCTCATTGTAAGATCGAAGAGTGAAGCATTATGGGCCTTGTGATGTTCTGCGCGACATTGTTTATCCCCCAGGGTGCTTTAGAGCCGCCACCCCCCAAAGTCAATCAGCCTGTCATCTCGCTCATCCATTCTTCAACACGGCACATACTGTGATAGAGTTTTTTTATTCTGTTTTCATCAATCTATAGGTGTTAAACCAGACAAGTCGCCTGGAGATACAGCTGCTCGAGTACTCGCTCTTCACTAACCGGCTGGAGAAACATATCCTCCTGCAGACTCAGGAGATCTCACGCCTCGGCGATAAAAACAGGTGAAAACAAACACGCTTCAAAAGATTATGCGGAAAGTAATTCTTTAGGCACTGCACTGTGTACAGGAACTTCACTTTCAGATCCATTATGGACCGTAAGTGGTAATTTACGAGGCACTTATTTTCTCATTTTGAACATCACAAAGTTATTTTTGCTTTTCACCTTCCAGAAAATCCCCTATCAGTCAAGCGCTGCGCTAACCTCAATGTCAAATAGCTTCTACATGGATTTTCTGTTAGCGAGTCTTCTGGTTAATGTAGATTGTGTTATTTTCTTGGTCCGTTTAGCCGCTGCTTCTCCTTTACTGATCCCAAATGAGCTGCTGCTGCGGCTGCTGTAGGAAACATTTCACACATTTCTCCTCATGAGCGTCAAACAATGTTTTCTCAGGAAAAAGCTATTTGACATTTGGTGGCAGTGCAAAATACTGTATATGTAGATTCACATGTATCCAACCAGTCCATTTCATCAAACTACCGGAAGAGAATATGTTGAATTACTCTGACAAACAGGGCACTTAACAACATAATGTGCATTGTGTAAGCATGTGTGTGTGTGTGTGTGTGTGTGTGTGTGTGTGTGTGTGTGTGTGTGTGCGCGTGTTTGCCAGTGAATAGGCCGTGCGTGCTGGGAGGGGTTTCCCATTCTTCTCTCTAGAAGCACAACGTCAACTTAGGGCCAGCAGAGGTTAGGGACAGGGTGTTGGGCGGTGTGAAAGGCAGCGGGTGTTTTCTCTCTTTGTATATCCGACTGTTTATCATTCCATCCATCTGTACCAAGTGTGACTGGTGGAACAACAGTGCCCCGGCTCCAAACACCTGTTACACATCTGGCCCTGCCCATGCCCCCTTTAGGGCCCTCGTCCTTCAATGCAAATAAATGTACACATCTTCACAAGTAAACACCGTGACGCGGCGCACCAGATTAGAAAAGGTCAAAGCAGATTTGCTGCCAAGCAGCTGTGGAATAAAAGAGGGGGCCCGTAGTGGTTTCTGGGGGGCTACTGCCGCTGATCCTTGAGGGGACGGGGGCCAGTTTTTGAACTACTGCCAACTAAAATGAGCTGAAAGACATGTTTGTTTTCACAAGCATTACATGTAAAATACTATTGGCAGGGAGCGTGGCATTTTGCGGATAGAGGGTTGAGAGCGGTCTAATAGCAAATATGTATTTCAATAATAATAAATAGCGCAATGTCATAAGCATAACAGTTTAATTGCCCAGGATGCAATGTGATATGAAAATAACATGTTTGTTTTGTAAAACCCTCTTACTGTAGAAACATTGCTGTGCCGGTCTACCGCTGCACTTTGACTGCTCCTCAAAATAAAACACACATAATGGAGAACAAATTGTGAGCTTGCTTCACCACTTTTTATGGAGTGCCCCCCCCCTCCACAAGGCAAATACGAAATTGAAGTGATGTTAAAAATGATTTGGATTGATCCGGCTTTCATTTGAGGCCACACGCTGAGTCACTTGCCTAAAGTGAGAGATTGAGGACGCACGTTTAGCGGAGCAGCTTAGCGTGGGCACGGGGCTGAAAAGTAGCTTGTTCAATCTGGGTGGCTGGATTGTTTCAATAAATAACTGCTGCACAGTCGTTAGTCAAAGCCATAAAGATCAGGCTGCAGGGATTTATGATCTTCATTTGGAAGTGGGGGGTGTGGCACTTCTCTCTCACACACACACACACACACACACACACACACACACACACACACACACACACACACACACACACACAGTCAGATTGTTGCCTGAAGGCTGTGATCGAGAGGCTTAAGATGCAGGCCCATCTGCTGCAGCAGTACAGGTGTTTATATGATGTTACAACGAGCCTGTCGCACCGATGTCTATTAGTCATCATCATGTAAATGTGCAAGTTTGCGCAACCTCCGCTGAGATAGGTACATGTCGAACAGATGCATTTTCCGTGTAATCCTCCGCCACCCATAACATCCAAGAGGCATCTCAGACACTTGATATAGTGTTACGTCTTCCGGTTTTCACTTTTAGGAAAATAAGCCAATACCACACACACACACACACACACACACACACACACACACACACACTTAATGCTTTTTTTTTTTGTTGTTGGTCTTTGCTAGTTTTCTGGAACAGAGGCTCTTGGCGCTGGAGGCCCGGTACGGGAAGGAGCTGCAGGGCTTGCAGAGCGAGAAGCAGCAGCTTCAGCAGCTTGTGGAGAGGCAGAGTCGACTGGTCGGTCAGCTCCAGGGTGAACTGGTCAGCTCCACGCTCAACAGCACCTTGCTACAGAGGCAGCAGGCCGTGCTCACAGACACTGTGCAGCAGCTGCTGGCTATGGTCAACCACTGCAACGGTGAGGCCGAGGCAGTGTGCTGGTTTTTCTGCATGTGCAAAATACACATTTGCATGATGAAAACATCATGTAGGTTCAACAGAGATTAACAAATAATACTCAATATGAAATCGAGGACAGAGCTCTCACTTGCTAGTATTTAGCATACAATTCTATATTGCATTCCTATGATTCATTACCTGCTTCCTGCAAAAAAAAAGACTAAAGCATCAATAAACACCAGAATTTAATTTAGGCAAAAGATGAGATCTACAGCATTTAAATTAATGAGCATGAGATTTATGATTTAGGCTAAAAATAAATAAATAAATAAATAAAAAAATACTAAATGAAAAATATCACCTAGAACAGCTTGTATTTCAAATCCGAGACACACTACGCGCATGCATGCGCTACAGATATTGCAGGCTATAAGCCAGGGCTTAGCATTACAAGATATCTCACATATGGGGTTGGGATTGGTTTGCAAAGCGCCTAAGGTTGCCATCTGTAAATAAATTGTCTGCGTCATGTTTTTCGCAGAAGTCGTCAATACGCCCAAGGAGGAGCCGCTTAGTTTCAGGGACTGTGCGGAGATCCTGCGATCCGGAGTGACAGAGAGTGGAATATACGGCATACGCCTCCCTAACTCTACGCACACTGTCAAGGTAGTGAGGCTTTAAAGGTCCTCGGCCTTTTCTTTGCAAATATCACCTAACCGACTGTGACACAGTTTCTGTTTAGACATTTTACCCATTTGTCTGTCAGTATTTAACACTGGGATCATTTATTTCTGCCCAGCCTGCGTAACGTCAAGCTGGTACACGCTGCATAATGACATTCTGACGGGCTTATTAATGCTTTTTCGGACGCAGGAAACACTGGAAAAAAAAAAACTAGTCCGACGTAATGGTAATGTGCAAAGGGGGCTTTGGGTAAAGAGGTGGATGGAAATGCCATGCTGGGTTACAGAGGGCCAAAATAATAAGCAACAGGAGCGTTATGCCCCACGGGCTTCATGGTGAGCGAGCGTGCTCTGCTGAATGCAAAGTCAGAAAAGCTTACGAGGAACCTCCGCTGACCTGAAGCAGCTAGCCCTTGCTAAGTCAACCGTGCCCCCCCCCCCCACCCCCCACCAGCAGGCTATCCCTTCTTTGAATACAAGCTAGCATTCCTGGCTGGCTTCTTCACTCTCAGAGTTACCACACAAAAAGATAGACAGCAGTGAAGCAGTTTGCTTTTGTGTGTGTGTGTGTGTGTGTGTGTGTGTGTGTGTGTGTGTGTGTGTGTGTGTGTGTGTGTGTGTGTGTTATTCATTACTTTCAGTCTACTTTGCTGGTTTGGCACCATCTCCGACCGCCTGTGTTTTCCCCTGTTCTTCCTCTTCATTTCCTGTGGGCAAGGCAGCCAGGTGTTGGCCACTGGTGCCATGTGTTTCCTGCCAACTAGGGCCAATGTGCATTTCCACTGATGCAAGTTAGTGCTCCCCAAATCCTCGCTGCTTTCAATCTATGCCATCTAGTTCCAATGTGGCTGGCAATCTGGGTGGCTGCGTGAAAAGTGGGGCAGATACAAATTGCCCTGTTTTCAAAGCAGAGAGCGGGTTTTCTCTGCTGAACAAGTGACAAAAAGCATGCACACATCTTTTAATCACCGGGGATGTGAATAATGATGCTGTTTACAAACCAAATAATGAATAGTTTGGATCGGCTTCTTTTAAAAAAAAAAATATTTCATAACTCTGTTGTGCATGCTTTTGAGAGCTAGATTATGCTAAGGGCTCATAACATTAAACACATTAGGGCTCTTCTCGAAGCACACATTGTGATTCAACAACTGTGTCCCCTGAAAGCCGGAGCCACAGCATAATATGACAAAAGTACTGCTTAAATTGTCTGGATTTTTGCATTTCATTCTAATGGGTTTGTCTTTAACTGACTCCTTGGCTAATAATAATTGAATGGAGTATTAAATATGGATCTGGTCTGAATCAGAAGAACGACGACATTTGGGAAAAGGCTTAACTTAATCTATTTCAAGACCCTGTTTTTGTATTCAGTGTGATTCCTTTAAGGCCAGAACATTAGCTTAATGTGGCGGAGAATAAGCGCAGCATGTTGCCGCTCTACTCTGCTTTCAGAGGTAAAGGACCTGAGTGCCTTTTGACCCTGATTTAGCTTTCCTGTTCTGGAGACTTTCATTTGATTTCTAGCAGAAAATAGCCACTTGAGTTGCCGTCCGCATACCAGCACTCTTGGGGGGGGGGGGGGGGGGGGGGGGGTTGTGTGGTGGACAACATTCAAGCAACCAGACAAGTGAATCCATTTTGACTCGTCAGTAATTGACCAAATTGCAGGTTGTAGAGGTTGTTTTTGAGTCAGGAGTGTCGCTGACAATAGGGTTGAGTGATACGGCCAAAATATTCTAACCTGGGTCATTCCATACCTCGAAAACGATTTCACGATACAGCAAGTACTTCAATAAATGAGTAGTCTGTATGAATCCATATGCTGATGAATATGTATGTATAGGCCTACTCCTGTGTGAAGGAAATACTGGAGTTAGTATGTGCTCGTTATTATCAATTTAGATAACTTAATTGTGTGTCACAATATCTCTCTATGATAGCGTATGCCTCCATTGAAAAACAGTAAATGATCATATTGAATTATTGCCCCAGCCCTATATCTATAATTTGAGGTGACAATATTGCGTAGTAATCATTTTGAGATTGAAACAAAGTCCCACCCTGTAGCCTTGAAGTATGCACACTGAATACACTGCAATTCAAAAAGGACCTAATCTCACCACCCACGGGGGAAAAAAGCACACAGTCATGTCATCACGATACAAGAGGAGCTGGAACACGTCCAGTCAAACACCGCAAATATGGAAAACAAGTCCCTAAACAAGTCTACATTTCCAATTCTGTCACTAGATGAACGAGTGCAACCCAGTCCTTTGTGGTCTCCCAAACATATCTATTGTTATACATAATGGCAATATGTGAAGCCAAGTAAGAAAGAAAACAATGTATGGAACCAAAAACCAAGAAGTCTCCTCCTCAACCCCCGCTTTCCTTCCCACCTGGGACACATTATGAAAGGTGTCATCTTAACTCTGCAGTTCTCCTCCCTGCTCACTGTTTGGGTTTTTTACCCCCCCAAAAATGTACTGTTTAGGTTCAGTTTCAACCAACCTTGTTTCCTATAGCAGCAGGTAGTTGTTTGCTAGTGAAAAGGCTCTGCTATACCCACTACACACTTGGCCCAGGGCCAATCAACTGTAAGCTGGTTAACGCAGCGGGGCATTTGGCCGCTACAGAGCCGGATATTTCCCACAGCAGCTGTGGAGATCAAGGGAGGCTGAATATTGGACTCACACTTGCCAACGTGGCTCGAAACACAACTCCGAAATAATGTTGTGTATCTGGTGAATGTGTAAAATGATTGTGGCGAAAATCAAATGGTGGTGATAATATTTAAATGTTGTGTTTACCACTTGTGGCAAAAACAATCAATTATTGGGAAATATAGCTTCCCAATTTGATCAGGGCATATTTTATGATCAACTAAGTATAGAAAGCAAAGAATGTGACCAAGCATAAGATTACGACACCTTTTTTCCAGTATTAAAATCATAAGATATGTTGTATTCTGCCTTCATTTCCACAGGTGTTCTGCGACATGAAGACTCGAGGCGGTGGGTGGACCGTGCTGCAGCACCGGAGAAACGGCTCTGTGAACTTCCACCGTGGCTGGACGGACTACAAAATGGTGAGTTCTGTGGGTTAAAGGTCACCCTTATCAGCATAGACGGTATGGATCGGTGTTGTGGGACTGGACAGGAGGTTCCAATAACCTTCCATGGGTGATTTGGCGCTGAGAGGCGTGGGATACCGGCTGGCCTGTGATCCCAGGTGACCTGCGGTTGTTGTGTTTGGCCGGCCCTCGTGTGCTCCACCAACCCCCGTGTTATTGCACCTGCTCTCTTTCCCTCTCCCCGTCATACTCCCACACACCCATATACACACACGTTTATACACACACACACACACACACATGTCATGCACTTCAATGACACACAGAGCACTACTGTTTGTACCCATCCTTAATCACAATAGCTTTTGGAAGGGAATGCTTGTGTAGCGATGAAAGTAACAGCATTTCAAGCTCCGGAAAACTGGATCTAATAAAGTTGTACATGAGAGACTGTGAAGTTGTCAAGCGTGTTTTAACACTTTTGGCTTTTTTGTTTTGTTTGGACTTACATTAAGATGATGTTTTTTTTCTGAACCTCATCACAAAGGTTTCTCAATCGAATCAAAGTTCCGTTCGCGCAATAGAGAAAAAAAACAAATGCTTGCGGGCCTTTCCGACCGTGTTGAATGACAACAGAACAAATGAGAGAGGCTAGTTTGGGACTGAGCGGAGTAGCAATTTTGTCTTCGACCCACGCCAACAAATCAGTTGCTCCAGCTCAGACTGAAAATAGAATGGAGAGAAGACCGTGACTGCAAACGGAAGGCGAGAGACAAAAAAAAAAAAGAAAAAGCTCAACAAAACTCGTTCAAGAACAATATTTTTACAAGTGGATGATAAATATTTGGTTCCAGTTGGGGGCGTGGGAGCACAGGGGCCCTGTAGATGGCATAATAATAACGTGTGTACTAAAATGCTTCACTGCCTCAGCCCACACTCCGTATTCTCAGAAACTGTGGGCAGTGCTGATCAAGTGTTGCAACCGGACCTTGCTGGTCAAATGACAGATGCACCGAGGCTCTAATATTTATCCCCTCTCGCTGAAGACTGAGGATTCAGAGGTAAACGAGGAGAAGATGTTCTTCTGATAGACTGAACAACGCATGCGTAA
This sequence comes from Cebidichthys violaceus, assembly GCF_023349555.1. Classification (NCBI taxonomy): domain Eukaryota; kingdom Metazoa; phylum Chordata; class Actinopteri; order Perciformes; family Stichaeidae; genus Cebidichthys; species Cebidichthys violaceus. The sequence goes on along the minus strand of NW_027176329.1, from coordinate 7,243,376 downwards.
TATAGGGCTGGGCAATATGACAGAACTCTGCTATCCTACAGGTCATTTCATATCTTGATAACTTTATATCACAATATAGAATGTTTTCTGGTAATTCAATAACTAAATAATCTGTATCAAATAACCTCATGCTAAACCCTATTTTTTATACTTCTGTGTAAATTCAATACTCGACAAATGAAAAGTATTGAGTTATTTATTAAGAACTTGCAAAATGAACAACCGTTTCTAGTGAAATTATAGAAGAAAATAAAAATAAATACAGGCTGAGCTGATATTTAATTCCCTTCAACCTGTTACATCATCTGACAGTGACTCCTGCTGCAGAGTCCTTGACACCCGTTACTTTATATTCCAAACCCACACTGTCTAATGCACAAATAATTGATACAATGAATGTAAAGCTGCCAAAGCAGCTTCAATGTTCATCTCTGAACTCTGCTGGATGAATAAATATAACTCATAGAAAACATATTCAATAAATAAAAGGATGATGGAGAATGCTGCCTAACAAATTCAAAATCTCCCATTGGCATAATTGTCTGAGGTCTCAATCAATACACACTGCTGTGAAAACGGTGCATGCAGTAAATTAAACAATACATGAAATTAGACCTATTACAGTGTTCATATAACTCATTTTAAAGAAATAAATGATAAACTCCTATTAGGTTCGGTGTGCAACAAAATAGAGGTACATTTTGTGTTGGTTGCACAGACAGAACATTTGTAGGGTATTACGGTAAAATTAAAGTCTCAGTTGACTGGCCCATTGCGTTGAGAGTGGAGTATTTCTCTTCATAAACTCAGTGGGCTGTCTAAGTCCATCACGGTGATAAATGTGACTTCTTAAGTTCAGGGTCATTTTCATAAGAACTACAGAAACACTTGGCAGGTCTGTGGTAAAGAAAACAACCCCCTTGTTAGAATAGTTTCTTGTTCCATTGTTTCTCTGTCTGTGTCTAATCCAGGGCTTTGGAGAGCCGTCTGGGGAACACTGGCTGGGGAATGATATCATCCACAAGCTGACCAGCTCCCAAGAATACAGTCTGCATGTCCAGCTGAAGGACAGAGAGGGGAATGAAGCGTTCTCACACTACGACCGCTTCTCCATAGAGGGAGAGGACAACAGCTACAGGTACCAGCGTCACACACACACACACACACACACACACCACATTAATTCATTACATAAGAAATAACATTTAAATCCTCCTATTAAAGTGTTCGGCATATCTCAGTATATGACAGAATGCTGAACTAAAACACTTCATGTACACTCGGGTCTCCAATTAAAAGATTTCACTTCGTCAGAAATCAGACATGAAGGGGACTATAATGACGGTGCTTTATTTAAGTGTTTTATTAAGAGCCTTCTAATGTGAAATGCATTATTGCGATGCAGTAACACCCATTCTATCGTCGCCTTCCCTCCGGCTGCGAGGCTCTTAATATCACGACGGATTAGAAACCGTTATTGACAGTTCAAGCTCACTTCTATTTCGTCGTTCTCTAAGCACGGAGGTGAAGGAACCAGTTTTCTCTTTTTAAGATTGTCGTTCAGAAGGATGAGCTCAGCAGAAGGCACGCAGCCACTGTTGTCTGGCTCCATTCTTCTCCTCCCATCGCTGTGGCTACCACTGCCCCTGAAACCCTCCACTGGAGTATTACAGGAACGCCAAGCAGTAAAGCCCCCCCCCCCGCCAGGAACTGACAACTCAAACCAAGCTCCTCAGTAACCTTGCAATCACTAACAAGATGATGCGTGGGCGTGCTGAAGCCGTGCTATAAAATATGTTTGCTAGATTTCATATAAATGAACAGGTATTTACCCGTGTTTTGTGAAAGTTCTTGCAGATTGATGCTCTGAGAGATGACAAATCATAATCATATGTGGGTGGGTGTTTTCCAAGATCCCTAATAGTGCAGCAAATTGCATTTGCCCTCGTTTGTTCTACATAATTAGCGCGGTGAACCTGAATGTTTCACGGGTTTTTGCCGCAGGCTACACTGCGTGAGATGAAGCACCTGAATGAATATAATCACCTCTGAAGCTTGGCTAGCTCTGAGATCATGTTCCGTTGTAACTAGTTCAATATGTACCAGCTTTACTAGCATGCTAGAGATGCTGGCTTCATCCGCGGGTTTAAATTAAAACTCCCCAGCCAGAGCTGTGGCGCTGCACAGCCTGCCAGCCAAAGCAATCCACCTCCTCAGCCGCATCCAGTGTGCTCCCTAAAGCAACATGGAAGTCTCACAACATTATTCATACATTCATAATCAGCATGGAAGACCACTTCCCACTGAGGTGGCCCGTCTTGGAGTAAAACCAACGGCATCCCTTTTAATGTAACGGTATGTTTGTCATTAAAGGATGCAATAACAATATGAAAAGACAGTCACTATGAAAAGGACTAGTCTGTGGTCTGCGGTGTCGGTGGAATAGCGGAACTAATACATCTGGAAGTCATGGCTAATGCAAAAGTTCTGCAGAGTAAGAAGAGCTGGCTCCAGTAGGATATCATGTAGCCTGTGGTTCGCCACCTTGTCTAATTTGATAGTTTTTAATTGTCCTCCACATTTCTCCCAACATAAATATCCCTTCATGTATTATTCCAGCCCGCTCTGCTATTCCATTATTATTTGACCGTCCATCCACGGCCATTTCAAACCCCCCCTCCCTCTCTCTCTCAGCACCTCATGATGTGTTTGCCCTGCCTTTGTGAACTTACAAATTCAAGAGGAGGATCCTTCATTTAGTCATCACAGACAGCGTGCCCCCCGGCGCCGGAGCGGTGTCACATAACTCAGGGGGAGAGTCCGGTACTAACTAGACAGAATGGCAGGGCAGGGAGAGGCCAGTCAACAGGGCTGACCTCCTCGTCCACCCCACTGAACACACACACACACACACACACACACACACACACACACACACACACACACACACACACACACACACACACACACACACACACACACACACACACACACATTGCTGGGGACGCTGTATATATTTAATTGAGCGAATCAATTAGATTTGTGCAGAGGTCACGTTCAGACTGCTTGGGTTGTTTTCAGAAAGCACCACATGGAGGAAAAATAATGAGCAGTTCCTTTATGTTAGTTTTGTCTTGATGCTTGGCAACAATGGGAACCTGGGGGGGGGGGGGGGGGGGCACCTTGTGTTAAAAAGTATTGTACACATATTAAACAGGCTATGATTTCCTCCAGTGGTTTACAGGTGGTTATAACTGGTTATTCTTTGATTACTTTAATTTATCTTTATTATCTGTGATCGTGAAATAATTCATTTTTTTACTTTTTTTTTTGATGTAATACTGCACAAGGCTCAGCTCCACAGACTTCGAAATGACAAGATGGATCTGCAGTAGAGAGCATTGGGTCTTGCCCTACTTTAGATGATTTCAGAAAAAGAAACGGTTTTCGGGGCCGTAACAGCTCACTGCCATGTGGAGCTGCCAACAAGCACAGTTGCCCAACACAGCGTTAAATAATGAAAGTTGCCCATGGGCTGAGCTTTCTTTTCCGCTGAAATCCTTTGCTCTTTTTTTTTTTTTTTTTTTTTTTACTGCTCTCTCAAAAACTGCAGCCTTCACGCCGAGGGCTTCAGCGGCACAGCTGGACGGACCAGCAGCCTCTCCCACACCGGCACCCAATTCAGCACCAAGGACAGAGACAACGACCGCTGCACCTGCAAGTGTGCCCAACTCGCCTCTGGAGGTACGCAGCTTCCAACTTCTTCTACCCCCCCCCCCCCCCCCCCCCCGTCTCAATCTGTCCGTCCTTGTAACGCATCGTGTTAAACATTCCTATCCACCCCACTTGTAAATGTCCAAAAAAGTGCATTTCATTTCCCCCCTCTGCACCAATATAAAGTTACTGCTGACTTACAGCTGTGCGTTTGGGTGTTACATTTCATGGGCTTGAATTTAATTCATTCGGACTTTTTCCCTTGAACTCTGGCACACTCCCGCTCCAGGTTGGTGGTTTGAGGCTTGCGGTCCGTCCAACCTGAACGGCATATATTACCCGAGCTCCTCCAGCGTGGTCCGCTACAACGGCATCAAGTGGTACTACTGGAAGGGTCCGAATCTGATGGGTACCATGACAAGCATGATGGTGCGCCCGGCAAACTTCTGACGGGCGCGACGCGATCCGTGATGCCAGATTCTCGAGTCAGTGTCGCACTCTGATGAATAACATGAACAATATCCTGGGAAATGGTATATTTGGGGAAGGAAATCTGTATCCCACTGTTGGTGGTTTTAGCTTCTGGACATCTTGGAGTGGGGCTTTAGCGATGGCCTGGGGACATGTGTGGACTCTCAGCTCTCAGAGACTGTGGTTGAAGGGAGTGACAATATCTATTCACAAACGGTGTCCAGACTGTACTTCAGGATCTGACAGAGGAAGAGGGTATGAACTTTGCTACAGATGACCAAAAACAACTGATCACACCAGATTATGTTATGACCAGTTACTCAATTCAAATCAAATGCAACTGCTTAATGGATACACCTTTAGAGACACTATCTCAATACCTACTTTTTACATTAAACTGTGAAAACCTGCTCTGTGTTTGTCTGTTTGCTGTAAATAAATGCGACCAAACTGCAATCATTTTCAGACACAGCCTCGTATAAAGTTTAGAGAAAAATAATCTACTATGAAGTCTTAACTTCACACTAACTGATCTTAGTATGTTTCATATATGTGATGTCTGATATAATTCTCCTATGCAATACCTTGATTGTAACTTTATTCCAGAAGCATTTTCAGACTGTAAAATGCCAGGACTTGTTCAGAACTATAGTCCCAGTCCATACACACTATAAAGGTAAGATAACCTACAGTGGCTTCAGTGGTTTACCACTGTTAATAAAACAACACCATAAAGTACAGCCACAATAACAGGCTTTGCCCTTTGCTGTATCTTCCACAGGGCTTTTCAGAATGAAATATCCCCAATTTTTCACGGGCACAGCTCTCGTAAATCTTTATTTGTGAGAGATTTCGTTCATAAAAGCACATCATGCACTTTCACTGGTGTGATTTACTTTCAAAAGTGAAACATTTTGTAATACACCCTGGAACAAAGTCGTAAATTCAATGTTTGTTTTGTTGAAACAATAAATTCATATAAATCTTCGGTGTCTATAATCCACAGTTCCAGGTGCTTGTTACCATGTGAGCTACATAAACTCCAACAAGCCCCACATGCTGGACTCAGGAAGTCAGATGGGAACTGCCGACCATTGATCTGATGAATCATCCAATAACAGCGGTCCCTGTGGTCCCTATTAGAAAGCGGATGGGTTTCACCTCGACTAACTATGATCTGGATATGCCGGTGTAGGCTGGGGACATGAGCCGTGTGCTAACTGGAAGATAACGCGCACGTTGGCCGGCCTAGTCGGTAACATCTGCTAATTGTTGTGCTTCGTTCAATAAAGGACAGACAGAACACTTAAAAGATCTCATCTTCCATGACTGATGCAACTCCCAGGAGTCCCGTCTGACTGCTGCCAATTTAATACAACTGCAGAAATGAGAAATTAAGCTTAATGAAATGTCAGCCAGGTCTCTGTGTTTTCAAATGTCCTGCTTATTCAAATCAATGCCAGAGGTACGCTGAACAAAAACGGATAATTCTTGTTTTTTTCTCCCACAAATAAATAGCTTAAATAAATAGCTTGTCTGTGTGAGACTTCACTGAATCTGTGAAGGACCTATGCATGCTCAATTGCCATTGATTTATTCCTGTTTTTTTAGGAACATGCAGAAGCTACTCAGAGGGATAACACCGTTCCTGACCATAGCTTAAATGTGTGTGTGTGTGTGTGTGTGTGTGTGTGTGTGTGTGTGTGTGTGTGTGTGTGTGTGTCTGAGGAACTTACAAATATCATCATGGAAGTGGATCCAGTACGAGCAGCTATTGCTATGAAGCCCCATAGGTTGAGACAACTTGAGCCGTGCGCCAAACTGTACAAGCAGTAAAGCCCCCCCCACACACACACACACACACACACACACACACACACACACACACACACACACACACACACACACACACACACACACACAAAAACACACACACAAACACACTCACATGCTCTGCTTGCATGCGGTGACCCCATTGCTAAACAAGTTTATTACGACCTCCAAGGGCTGGACAGGCGATAGATCACAGCGGGGGAGGCCGGGGGTGAATCCATCAAAGCGACTTTAATAAAGACCACTTGATTTGGCCCGCCGGCTCAACAGATGAAACGCTTGTGTTCAGGTCCAGTGAAGCAGACCAGAGTCTGGGCCGCATTGCTGGTCTCCTTGTCCTACTCCGTGTTTATTAGATGGGTTATTGTTATTACGGGCAGGAAGACAAGGAGAGTAACTTTAGAACCGTGTTATGGTATTATCGATATTTGTGACAGGTTGTTATTGTATTGCGCTCGTTCTCACAGTGGTGAACTTTATACAAAACAGGGAAGACTAAAATCTGTTTTGTTGAGTCGGTTTGTGTTTTTATGTAGTGCTTGCGTAAAACCACCTTACAAATGTGATTCAAAATATCAACGGGATTATCCTGGCTGATTAAGGTTAAATCAAAATACATTTAAAATGACTCTTATGTTGGACTTTTATCTTAATTAGCTCCTCTCTCACAGTGTGACTTAAGCTCTTCTAGAACTGGTCTATCAAAACAAATCCACGTCGCCCTTAAAGAATTCTGGTAAGGTTTTTGAAGATATGAAATAAGGGTGTTTAGATCTTTTATTTCACCCAGTTTCATATGCAGACATGTTACCTTTGCTCAGTGTTTATGCTAAGCTACAATAGAAACCTTCTCATTAACTGGGTGGAAAAATCTAAATCCAATATAGTTAAAGTGGGGAATTAGGCTTCAGAACTTCCAAACTAAATCCTTTTTTATAACCAATAATACGTTTTCAGTGATGAACATAAGCTGCTGTTTTGCTATCTTTTCTTGCATGCTCCACCGACAGTATTTTCTTCTACAAATAGATCTGTCAATAAAGCAGCTCAATTCGACTGAGCAGAAAGAGACACAGAGAAGATGAAAAGTGTCTGTGGTGTGATGGACTGGCAGAGGCGGGGGAGGGCATGCATGTATCCTCAGACGTGTTGACCCGCTATGTACAGTCTATTAACGGAGCGTAAGCTGGGCGCTTTCTGCTCCGCGGGCGCTTAAAAAACTCGCTTGAGGATTTATCATACAACCCAGCTCGACAGAAAAAAAATCCAGGAGGAAGAGGAGGGAGGAAAAATGTACAGTTTACAAGAGCTAGGAAAGGAGAAAATGGGGAGGCAGAGCCAAGGGCTCATAAGTCCTTGTCTCTGCAGTGTCTTTGATTCATAAGGGGCATGATGGCTGGGCCAGGGCAGGGGTCAGCTATGGCATTTTTGGCAGGAGGAGGAAGAGGGAGGGCCTGGGAACTGATTTATAATAGCCGCCCCTGCTTTCGTGGTTCACTGTGTCAGCATGCGGCCCGTTTAACAGCGGTCATCGAAAAAAAAGCAAAAAAAGCAACACCATCCCTATATCTGCCCGCAATGCATCAGCTCCTGTGTCTCTAGAGTTTGTCTTTATGCAAAAAAAAGAAAGAAAAAAGGCAAAGCAGCAGTCGCCCCGTCAATGTTTGAAGAGACGGAGGCAGGAGGCGGAGATGCTACCTCAGGCCACTTGGGGGCACTTGTGGCACAATGAACCTCTTTACCTTTTCTCTCTTCTACTCTGTCGAGAGGCGACGATCCGGCTGCCGCTCGCTCTCTCGTCTCTCCCTCCACCACAGGTCTGGATTATATAACTACGCATTCATTAACACATCCTCTACCATGTGTGCTCCCATCCCAGCAGATGGTTAACTGAAGGCTACAAAGGACATTTGTGTGTGTGTGTGTGTGTGTGTGTGTGTGTGTGTGTGTGTGTGTGTGTGTGTGTGTGTGTGTGTGTGTCACATTAGAATCTCATAAGGAAAAGCACTTTAAATGCAATCTGTGAAGGCTGAAAATACATGTTGGATTAAAGGCGTTGCAAACCTTTGCTGTCAAGAGACTACCACACATAACGAGGTATACAGCTGAATAACTTCAGTTGTCTTGTTGAGCTTTAAAATAAACAGCAGCTCCTATAGAGAGCGGGATTCCATTATAAGGCAGAAATAAAACCGAGTCCAGCGGAACTGTCTGGCATCTCCGTTGTCACATCAGCTTGCCGGATCTCCCTCCCTCTGTTTCTTTTCTGTCTCTTCAACTCCATCCTTCCCCGAAACATGCCCTCACTTCATCCCTCCCCTTTTTATGCAAACAGCCTGCCCTCCCCCAGCTGAGGGGAGTGTAAATGAGACATAAAGCGGGCAGACGGAGTTGAGAGGCTCAGTTGCTGTTCAACTAAATGTTGGAAATGGGCAAGATGTGAGATTTAAGTCCCTTTGAATATGGTGCGATCAAATAAACAGGCGCTTTGGTTCCCTCGTCTGACAAACAGACGTCACACAGGAGTTATTTTCGAGTTTAAAGAGGAAAGCAGCACAAAACAAAACAGAAAAGGAAAAAAAAAAACATCCTGACAACAGCAGCGACAAAAACGCAATCGCAGATGAAAGAGGTCAGCGGAGAGTGGCAAGATGTGCTCATGCCAGCTGACAGGCTGCAAATGTAAACAGTGATGTGCACGGGGGGGGGGGCGTCTCAGAACGCCACATGGACACGGTTCTACTCCCCTCAACTAAGAACTACAAGATAAAGCCACAATGCCCATGTGATCTCCAGTGACTGGAAGTGGAAAATAAGAAAAATGTCCCCTTGTTCAACAAAATCCCGTCACATAGCACCGACTGAGCGTCTGTTGAACCCCACAGTGTGCTCACAGACCGTTGCTGACCCCGTTCAGCCATTTATCACCGCAGTCTCGTGTTTGTCAAATGGATTGGGCACATTATTGCATCCGGTGGCACAGCATAATGTGAAATATCAGGAAAAGTGGAAAAGTGGAACGCTATTAAGTCAGCATGGGCCAAAAATCCATGTGGAAAGTTCAGAGCATCTAGTTGAGTCAGTGCTTCAAGGAATTCAACACTGCAAGACAAAAAGCATCCAGCAGCCTTCTAGGAAAAGTCTACTGATAACTGAATTAATCTCAAGCAAAGACCAAAAGCAACAATGAGTGCACTTAAACGTACAAACAATTGTTGTCTGTGTAGCCAAAGCTGATATAGTGTATTCCTCTGTGCCATAGAGAGCCAATGGTGTCCCAAAAAGACTATTTAAACACATCAGTGAACCACACTGTTACAATTTTCTTCAGCGGGGGGGGGGGGGGGGGGGGGGGGGGCCATCCACCCGGACCCCCGTAGAGGGTCCAAGGTCCGTCCAGCACAGTCTCACAAAATCCTGTTATTTTAATCTATCCCACATGCCCCATTCTGCTGCAGTAAATACTCACTAGGGCACCAAATCCGCAGTTGAAATAAAGTCGCCAACTATTTTGAGTAACGTCTGCCAAAAACTAAAAGACTAACTTTTCTGACCCGAAGTGTGTGAGTCTTGAGTGCAGGGGGGAAATGGGCATGAAGCAGAGAGACAAATAGGGTGGGGAAGTCAAAAATTATAGAGGTGGATTGATGCATTATTTTTATTTTTTATGAAATTTGTTGACAATTCTAAAATACTAGAATAGCATATGCCAGCATTATTATTTAAGAACAGGTTAAAGTAAAGCTTAAAGTATCGCTTATTAAACTATAAAACAACGCGCTTACTAAACCGTACAATTAAAAAAAAGAAAAGGAATATATTTTCTCATTTTCTGGGGCAGTTGTAGCTCAGCCTATAGCGGACCTCACTGGTCCAAAATCTTGGACCCAATCACAGATGTGACCCCAGAGCCCTACGTGCATGCATTCATTTACAAGGCTGTGATGGATGCAGACAGTCTCATGTTGATTTCCGTTTTAGAAGATTAAATGACGGCATGGTGCACGTCTTAGCCTACATGGTGACTAGATGTCTTTTGGAAAGTCTTCCTGTTCTGGAGAACGTGTTTAATCTCGTGACGTCCCGTCGAGGACGAGGATGTTGTTCAACTGATTCACTTTCTGAGTTTCTCTCAGCATTCAGTCATCAGATATTCCTTCTGAAATATCCATAAAAGATGTCAGCGCGCTCTTGACCCTTGAGTGTGAATATTTAATCAAGGCAGCGAGTTCCTCAGAACAATATGCCTCTGTATTATTTAAATTAATGTGTTTGTAATAATTTAATGTCATTTGTATGTAATTAAGGCAGACTCAAATATGGTAATTGTTCCTTTTGTTCCTCAGTTGAAGCTTTTCACATCTGACTTTTGATACAGAGCCAGTCCCTCGAACATAAATGAACACATCTGACAAAATGGGTCTATTCCTGTCTCTCTCTGTGTTTAGTTCCTGGCCGGGCCAAGCAGAACAGGTTTCTCTCCTCATAAGCCCAAATGCCAAGAGCTCTGCAATTACTGCTGTAATTGGCTTGAATTGGCCATTAGTACTCAGCTTGAGTCAAAGTCCAAAAACACACATCCACAGACAGATGTGAATTCAATCAAACAACCCCGGCCCCTCACTAACGCACTAACTAAGCCCGTTTTGGTTTTTTTTACTTTACAGAGATTAAAACGGAGGTTTTCTGTTCTTTTGATTGGTGGAAAACACCTGTGGGACAAAGTTTCAAAAGTTTGGGAGGTAATGCTACTTCAGTGGCTTTCAGCAAATTTCTAAATTAATTAATGGGCTTAACAGTGATCATGGAGGTATGTATGAAGATGGATGAATGAGACACAATGCACATTAATGAGAGAAACCTTTAAAAATATATTTTAAATTGTTATTCAGCACTGTCGTCTTCAGGATAATTGTTTTCTTTTGTTCTTTTCATGCATGCTGCCAATTAATCACAACATAATTCCGTCGACAGTGGTCAGACATAACAGGCTTTTAAGTTTACAACTGCCAGTCATGACTGAACAGCGGCTAATCATCACTCGCAACTACTAAGGCACGACTTTGGCTCGGATTTCATTGTGTGCAGTTTCCATGGTCACAACGTAAAGCGCCGCGCAGCACTGATGAAACCACGTTCAAGGGTTGTCAAGATGCTTCGACGCTCAGCTCACCAAATTGGTTCCTCAAAATCTCAATTTTCCCACTGCATGTTCCAGGGAATGTCAAGTGGTTCTGACTGAGATGTTGTTCTTGGTTGATCATGATAATGTCGCCATTGAACAATGATTGTAACATAGAGCACTGAAAACCGGGGCCAGATGATATCAATCGACTGCAGAGCTGCGCCCTCACCAGTGAGAGAGACCCGAGGCCAAATGTATAGACGCATGCATGCATAAATTCATCGGACTGTTAGTGAACCAACCCAAACAAACAATGCTTTATTCTTTAGATAATGTCTCTAACCTTATAGGCGATGTGTCATATCTACCACATCATACCACCCGTGGCTGGCTCCAGACAGCCATGCGTATTAATGGGCCATAAATGGGTTTGTATGCCCGTTTATGTGTGGGAATTTTGCCAAGATTTCATTATGCACATTTTGTGTGTTTACACATTTAGTTGCAGTTCTAGTCCTACAGTTCCAGGCCAATCTGGGCCAGAAAACTGCTTTTACAACTGGGACTGTGGACATGCTTATGAGCACCATCTACAGGGGAGGAACGTTACTAGCTTTCGCAATCTCGACTTGTGCCACCTGAATTTGGAAAGAAAATGATTGGGCTGCTGTATGTTATATTTCTCTGTTTTTATATTCCATGAAACCAGATAGCACAAAGTGAACATGTTCAGGGACTTATTAGGCACTTTTGGAAAGCACAGGCTAATGAATACAACCTTTATCAGCCTGAACCTCATGAACTCATATATATATATATATATATATATATATATATATATATATACATATATATATACATATATATATATATGTATATATATATATACATGTATATATATATATATATACATATATATATACATATACGTATATATATATATACATATACGTATATATATATATATACATATATATATATATATGTATATATATACATATATATACATATATATACACACATATATACACACACACACACACACACACACACATATATATAATTTATTTTTTATTATTTTTTTTATTTTTAATTTTTTTTTACAGGAGCGTTTGCTTGACACCAATTATCAAGGTGAATCTGTTGGGAAAAAAAAATCTGGCCAGTAAAATATATTCTTACACATCACATAAACCGTTCTGTCTACCTCCAGAACCCGTCCCAGGTGCTCTGTTAAACTTCCTGCCCCAGAAGTCCGCCACCTGGTCACATGTCGAAGTTTCCTTGGGCAAGACACTGAACCCTAAATTGCTCCCGGAGGATGTGTGGCGTGTTTGAAGGCGTGATAATGTGCATTAGATCAGATCCTGATGGTCATGTGGCACATTGCACTGCAGTCTCAGCATGAATCTGTGTGTGAATGGGTGAATGTTGACATATAGCGTACAGCTCTTTGAATGCTTGGACGACTGGAAAGGAGCTTTATGAATTCAAGTCCATTCACCAGTAAATGTTGCAGCACAAAAAAAAAAGATCAATTCCATCCTCCATCCAAATATGAAATAGCAAGAAGTCATAGTGTTATAAATTATGTTTTTATTGGCAACTAATACATTGTGACTTGATCATTTATTATCTAGTTTGATTGTTTGAAACTATTATATTTCGGTACATTCTATTATTATAGTTTAATGAACTGGTGTCACACTCAACATGTGGATTTAAGCATGTTCATAAAGAGTATGCATGTATACTAAAGCAGGAATTATGACACGTTAAACTTAGTAAACACTAGCTCGTAGCATCTTTAAAACTACTAATCCCAAGATTTTGTATCAATACAAATACAAACTTTTATTTACAAATTATTTGAATTGTGTGTTTTTATGCAAATTACCACCATAGATGACAGTTTATACTGGCGGTTAAGGTAGTTGGAATACTTTTGAAGGATGGTGGTGAAATAAAATGGTTGCTGTCACAAAACAAAATGGCCTGGCTCAAAAAAAAAAAAGTTGTATTTGCGCTGCCTTTTTTTCTGCTGATCAGATCCATGACTCAAAACCGCGATATGATCCGAACAATTAGTTTTGTGATCTGTTGCACCCCTATTCTCATCTTATCTGAAATAGCTGAACTATATGTCCATTTATCTGTGAAGCCACATGAGCAAGCATATGCCTCACTCATCCATCTCCCTTTTTCCTCCCCTTGATTCTCCATCTTTTGATTTTTTTAATCTGCCTCTACCATTCTCTTTCTCTGCCACACAAACAGAAACGCTCCCATCCGCACGGACATCACGATTCACTCCACACTTGCGACTTTTGGCAGAGCTTTGTAATGGCTTTGATCAATTATTGATCAAGGGAATCGTCGAACAGTTCAAAGAGTGAGAGGAGCGCGTGGAGGCAACCGTTCTCACTTTATCCCAAGATCCAAGCAGAGAGAAGCCGCCGCCGAAGCAACGAGACACAGACACAGCCGCGGAGGCACCGAACAAACAAACCGGTTCCACGATAAACACAACACGTCTGCATGTCTGACATTACCGGAAGCTCTAGGACCTGCCAAGTCATGTTCATCCAAGCCGAGGTAACACGTCACCTACTGCAATCCTAAATGTCTCCGGAGCTGAGATCTAAAATGTCACGGCCTCAGGGTTCAACCGCCTTTTGATGGGCAATTTTTGCTTGAGAATTCTGTCCGGGTTCAATGGCTCAGCTGTGCCACCGCCACTTGACAGCTCTATGTTCTAGCCCCCATGAAAAGGACATGTCAGGTTGTCATGTACAGTCATTGTTTTCTATCTAGTGTGTGCATGGATGCTGATGCGAAGCCTAAGGCGGCTGACAAAAGTGAAAACCTTTTTGGTTCTTTACTTTTGTCTTATTCGCGTAGCTCCTCTTAGGTAGGATTTAATCTCTTTCTTTTAAATATCTATCGACTCCCTCAAACGACTACAAAAGGTACCACAAAGCGCTCCTGTACAAAGGGAACAGATTTGTGGGTATTGACTGGGTTAGGTTGCGTGTTTGTGGTGCCGAGCGTTCGCCTCCTCTGTAGTGCCTTGTGTGTGTGTGTGTGTCTGTGCGCGTGTGTGAATATGTGCAATCCCAGTGTGTATTCGCTCCCGCTATCCTGTACTTTGTTGCTAACACTAACCCAGCAGAAAGGATTCCTCTGCATTCCTCTGGCGTCTCCCCGAATGCCCAGCCTCAGGGACCCCCGAGAAGAAGGAGAGGATGGAGAAGGAAAAAAAAAGAAAAGAAAAGAAAAAAAACACTGAAAAGTAGAATACCAAGCGATGTCCAGAAGCTGTTTACTCTGTCTGCAGGCTACATGCTGTGTTTGAGCAAATGTGGATGCGTGTTTGTATGTGTGTGTGTGTGTGTGTAGAGGCTTGTACGGGTACCAGGTGTGCCATCGCAGACTGAGCAAGAGACAATACTTGTCGGCGAGAGGACTAGCGAGAGAGAGAGAGAAAAGGAGAGAGGGGGCGAGAGTTGGCGGAGGGAAGTGAATGAAAAATTCATACGGCTGCAGGTCCCAAAAGCCCTTCTGTCTTTGCCAGGAGTCCTCAGCTTCAAACTCCTGGGCAGGGGGCGGTGGGATCGTGCCAAAGAGACAGGCATAGGCGCGCACACACACACACACACACACACACACACACACACACACACACACACACACACACACACACACACACACACACACACACACACACACACACACACACACACACACACACACACACACACACACACACACACACACACACACACACGAAACAAAAGGGAATAACAGAGCCAGAGGAGGTGTTATCTACGAATCAGGAGTACGCTGAAAGGAGAGTCAGCAGCACAACAGCATCCCTTAACAACAACAGGGTGCTCGTGACAGCATCCTAATAGCCCGCTGTGTCCTCTTGTGTCGGCAGCCCGTTACAACCAAAACAACAGTCACCCCTGTAAGTGAGCAGGGTGATGCAACGGGTTTGGCCCCTAAAACAAATTGGGTGTGCTGAAATAAAAAGTAGTTTTTTTATCATGATTCCACCCATAGCCTCTTTAACGCCCACTGAAGCAATGTAGAGAAGAGATTTGATGCAAATTAGGCTAAATGAGAAACTAACTGCTGAGGAAAAAAAAAAAATCCCAATGCAGGCATGCTAAATAAATCAGAAGATAGGGATCTTTGTCATTATAAAGACAAAATCTAGACGCACACCCGTGACACTGCCTTGAGCAGATGAAGAGAGTAAAAAAAAATGAAGATAGAGAGAAAAGGGAAAAAGAGAGAGAGAGAGAGAGAGAAGAAGAAGAAGAAGAAGAAGAAGAAGAAGAAGAAGAAGTCTCCTCTTCTTTACTCACTACTGCAGTGTTGCCATAGTCACCACTGCATCTTTAGGATGCCAGGGCAGAGAGAGTTAGAGGAGGTAGAGCAGAGGAACGTTTACAGCTCTACCTCTTTCTGACTGTGTGAAAGTGGGTCAACACACACACACACACACACACACACACACACACACACACACACACACACACACCACAAGTCATTTTTCCAAACTGCTCACTTTGACTCGTCTATGTGCTCGGATCAAGCCCTCGGGGAGGTGGGGGTCTTGAAGAAGTCTGGCTTTGCTCCAAGGGCACATGAAAATGAGCCGAGAGGCAAAGATAAATTTGGCGTGTTTGACATGGATTGACTTAACGCCTCAGAGACGATCAACAGTAAATCCAATCAGGCTTGTCAACACACTCCGCATGAGAATATTTGAGGAGTCTGATTCTGCCACACTATGCTGTGCGTCCATTTTTGGAAAGAAGTCAGTGGTTTCGGATCCTCGTTCAATGTCGTGAATTTATATTTACTATTCCTATTCTTTTATAAAAAGCTGCTGTCCTTTGAATAGAACCTTGATTTCAAAGCTTTTTGGTGTCTGCCATTCTTTTTGTTGATGAATGTGAAACCTTGGGAGATTTCTCTTATTCATTCGTACACATTCTGCTGAATTGTAAGAGACAAATCTATGAAATTATTATACTGCATGTATCTAACACCTTGAACCTATAATTACTATAAGCATACAAATGGCTTCTTGAGCCTATGTTTTTTTCTAAAGGACACATTCACATCAGCATTCACGTACCATTGCTCTTATTGTGATGCAGAATAAATACAAACCCCGGTTCTGAAAGAGCCGATACTGAATCTTTAAGAGCCCGGCCTTTTATTGTTTGATTGCTTCTGCGACTCTTCTATACAAAGAAAAACTAATCATTGGTTTGCAATAATTGCGTTGAACAATTGACTTTCGAGGTTTCATTCAGAATATAGTATTTAGTCGCTTTCTGTTTCCAGACAAGAGAGGTTCTGTTTTACTATTGATGGCATTTATGTGAATGGTGCAACCAGTGAACAATACGTATAATGTTCTTTAATCTAATAAAATAAGGCAACAATGAAGTGTTTTCAGACTTTTTTCTGCATATAGTTCAGATAATGGAACTCAGGATAACACAAAT
This sequence comes from Cebidichthys violaceus, assembly GCF_023349555.1. NCBI lineage: Eukaryota > Metazoa > Chordata > Actinopteri > Perciformes > Stichaeidae > Cebidichthys > Cebidichthys violaceus. The sequence goes on along the minus strand of NW_027176329.1, from coordinate 7,226,705 downwards.
TGTTCAATACACGGCAAGATATTCTAAGATGTGTCTTGTCTCTTTTGAAAATGACTGTTAAATGGCATAAATCTGCTAAAAACAAAGATTGTTCTGCTTTTATTTTATATCGGTTTCTTTTCTTTGTCATATATAACTATTAGTATATATATAGTATTAAATCTAAAATACTCTAAGGTGAGAAAAGGAAAAAACAAGACTTGTGATGAGTGCACATGTCTCGACAGACTGTCACACCTTAGGCGTCTTGGTTGGAGGTGTGTTGTTATTTGTATTCGTGAGGGTATCATGGCTGTGTGAAAGGAAAAAAAAACAAAACACTTCACACAGGGTTGATTCCTCCCCCCCCCCAATTTCACAAGTGGTTCTGACGTAGGCCATGAAGCCCTTTCATCACCCAGAGAGCGGACATCCATCTGTAAAAAGGACTATTGGTTTATCCTCACGGTCAGGATGGTCGTTTCTCTGTCAGAGTGGAATCAGGCCCCGGAGAGCCGTTGGGGCCGTTTACCAACATTGTAAGACATATGGCACATAAATACATAACTACTCACATGTGCACACACATGCACAAACACCCGAGCCATTTACCAACATGACACAAACACAAGAGTGATGAGAACAGACCCAGATGTCAAGGAAAAATCACACATAAGCGGAGGAGCTGTGCGGGTATGAGTGCGTATTTCCATGTGCGTGAGCTCTTCCCCGAGCGCCCACATCTCTCTCTCTCTCTCTCTCTCTCTCTCTCTCTCTCTCTCTCTCTCTCTCTCTGTGTGACATGATGAGCATGTGACGGGAGCAGAGGAGCACTGAACTGAGTCATAGTCTCCGGGGGGCAAGTGTGATGATCAAGAGGACCTTTGGGAGAGCAACTGGAGCTTTACCCAAACAGTCCTCCGTTGATTCCCAGAGTTCGTCTCCTTTACCACTCGCTAACCTGGCCCCCATCAATTCCCTGGCCCGGTCCCCGTGGACCCATAGCGCCGACGGTCCTCGAAGAGCGAAAGTTATCGAAGACTATTAGTCCGGTGGGACTGGCGGAAGATGTGTGTCATTTCAGAATGTGAGACAAAGCCTTTTTATTCTCTTTTTTTCCCCTCTTATGGCCCCGCTCTTTCCAATACCACGACCCTCAAAGAATATATGGCTTCCACTATATCCTGACCCCTCCACACTGCGGTGTCCACAGTCGAGGCCTAATGCTCAAAGCACCGCCGGCAGGCACCAAGACAGCAGCTGTGCATGACACATGTTCACCAAAAACTCTGCTCTTCGCTTCATTTCACTCCTGCTCACCCTTCATTTCACTCCTCTTCCAACCCACCCTTTTCCTTTCTCCTTTGCCCTCCCACCACCCCACTCCATTCGGAACAGGTGATCCCCCCAGAGGGCCAGTTTTAAACCCTTCACTTACTCGCCGTGCTGTGCTTCCTCCTCCAGCTCTCTCAAGCCCCACTGAAACCCCGGTGTGAGTGACAACCAGAGACATCTGTCCCAAGAGCCGGCAGCACAAACTGAAGAGGATGCGTCACAGAAAGGTCCAAACCCGGCGAAAGACGGGGGAAAAGAAGCCAAGGGGCCGCTGCTGAGGAGGACTTTTCAAATCGGATTCATCAAACAAGTTTGACAGCATTGTACAGCATTCTACCTAGTATAAAAACTATACAGCATTGGGAATCATTGTAGATTTGTAGACCCATTCTCACTGCAACAGCAAATAGTTCCATAACAAATGTTCTAGGTTCAAGTTTGCTGTTTACTGTAGTTTTACATTACAGTGTTACAGTCTGGCTAACGATGTAGACAATGAGCTGAGCTATAAATCTTTAGGCTAATACTACTGAGAGTCTAAATCTAGCTTTAGGCTAATACTACTAAGAGTCTATATCTAGCTTTAGGCTAATACTACTGAGAGTCTATATCTAGCTTTAGGCTAATACTACTGAGAGTCTAAATCTAGCTTTAGGCTAATACTACTGAGAGTCTATAGCTAGCTTTAGGCTAATACTACTGAGAGTCTATATCTAGCTTTAGGCTAATACTACTGAGAGTCTATATCTAGCTTTAGGCTAATACTACTGAGAATCTAAATCTAGCTTTAGGCTAATACTATTGAGAGTCTAAATCTAGCTTTAGGCTAATACTACTGAAAGTATAAATCTAGCTTTAGGCTAATACTACTGAGAGTCTATATCTAGCTTTAGGCTAATACTACTGAGAGTCCAAATCTAGCTTTACGCTAATACTACTGAGAGTCTATATCTAGCTTTAGGCTAATACTACTGAGAGTCTATAGCTAGCTTTAGGCTAATACTATTGAGAGTCTAAATCTAGCTTTAGGCTAATACTATTGAAAGTATAAATCTAGCTTTAGGCTAATACTACTGAGAGTCTATATCTAGCTTTAGGCTAATACTACTGAGAGTCTAAATCTAGCTTTACACTAATACTACTGAGAGTCTATATCTAGCTTTAGGCTAATACTACTGAAAGTATAAATCTAGCTTTAGGCTAATACTACTGAGAGTCTATATCTAGCTTTAGGCTAATACTACTGAGAGTCTAAATCTAGCTTTACGCTAATACTACTGAGAGTCTATATCTAGCTTTAGGCTAATACTACTGAGAGTCTATAGCTAGCTTTAGGCTAATACTACTGAGAGTCTAAATCTAGCTTTAGGCTAATACTATTGAGAGTCTAAATCTAGCTTTAGGCTAATACTACTGAAAGTATAAATCTAGCTTTAGGCTAATACTACTGAGAGTCTATATCTAGCTTTAGGCTAATACTACTGAGAGTCTAAATCTAGCTTTACGCTAATACTACTGAGAGTCTATATCTAGCTTTAGGCTAATACTACTGAGAGTCTATAGCTAGCTTTAGGCTAATACTATTGAGAGTCTAAATCTAGCTTTAGGCTAATACTACTGAAAGTATAAATCTAGCTTTAGGCTAATACTACTGAGAGTCTATATCTAGCTTTAGGCTAATACTACTGAGAGTCTAAATCTAGCTTTACGCTAATACTACTGAGAGTCTATATCTAGCTTTAGGCTAATACTACTGAGAGTCTACAGCTAGCTTTAGGCTAATACTACTGAAAGTATAAATCTAGCTTTAGGCTAATACTACTGAGAGTCTATATCTAGCTTTAGGCTAATACTACTGAGAGTCTAAATTTAGCTTTAGGCTAATACTACTGAGAGTCTATATCTAGCTTTAGGCTAATACTACTGAAAATATACATCTAGCTTTAGGCTAATACTACTGAAAGTATATATCTAGCTTTAGGCTAATACTACTGAGAGTATAAATCTAGCTTCTGGCTAATACTACTGTGAGTATTAGTATTGATTAATTTTACGTTAAATCCAAGGTAAACACTTCCATAATTATATTAATTTATTTTATTTTATTTCAGGTGAAATTACATTTTGTACAAAACATCGTTGTACTGTATGTGGATATCATTTTTAGGAGAATGCATTGCAAAAAGACAGAAAATTAGGAAAGTTTAGAATAGTTTTGATGGGTCAAGGTAAAGAATATATACATATTTCTTCACAGCTAATTAACAATGGCTGTTGACAATAATAATACAGAACATCAAATGTGTACAACTTGGTAAGGTCCCATTAGTAGTTTACATTACATTACATTACAGTCATTTAGCAGACGCTTTTATCCAAAGCGACTTACAATTCAATATCTATCTACACACCGTAGACGCAGCTACGGGAGACATTTTGGGGTTAAGTGTCTTGCTCAAGGACACATTGACACGAGACTAGCAGGAGCCGGGGATCGAACTGCCGACCGTCTGATTGAAAGGCGGCTCTGCTCTCCACTTAGCCGCGGTCATCTCAGTTTAGAGAATAAACTATCTATGATTGATGCTAGTATACCGGATCATCCGGTACATCAGTTTTAATTTCCCGTACGTTATGCATTTTTCATGTACACCCACACACCCACACCTGTGCATGCCCCGACCGAGAAGAGCTACAGTCGGGGCTTCAAAGCAGGAGTGCATTAAGAACGTCTTCCAGGCACTTGCCTTACGAGGTAAGAGGTAATTGTCAAAACTATTTAGATGTTTTTGTCAAAACAGGTTAAATAAGCAAAATTGTAAGTAATGGTGGATGAATAAACCATGTGTGTAATAAAGCCAATGCATGCATTCTTCTGCTTTCATTTGTTTTTATGTTCCATCTTAAATCCTTAATGTTAATGTGTCTGTGTAAATGTAATATGCCAGGCTGAAAACATTTGCTCTCTTCTTTGTTCACCTTTTTTATGCATTTGTGCTTCCCCTGGTAACCCTGTGTTTTAACGTCAAAGCACAATGGATTGTGGGTAAAAGTCTGGAGAAATGTGAACTTACTGAAAGTGTGCACAGAAGGGCTCAAGCCCCTCAAGCACTTGGGCCTAACACCGGCAACGTACTCCAGCGTAAAATGTGTTCGAATTTACAGAGAGTGTGATTGCGGTCGTTGTTTTCAAAAGCAGTCTCCAGAAAAACAGTGAAGCCAAAAGGTCAGACATCGCTTAAAGAGGAATAGCTTGAGGCACTGGATAGGACGGAAAAAGCAAGCGGTGGAGTGACATACGCAATTACAATCCACCTATGCAGATACATCGTCCTGCTACGGACAGTCGAGAGGACATTCAGAGTTATGTTCCAGGTATGTTTTCTAGGGGTGAAAAAAACAAATAGTCAGCCAAACTGCATCTCATTATAGATACCATTATTATACCAACAACACCAACGCAAGCTGGAAGCGGAACTAAGTAGTCGCCCATTTTTCTACAACAACAGAAGTTGCAGTTTACATAAAAAAAAAAAAAAAGTTAACCTTCTGCAACTGTTATGAACTATGCTGTTATGGATTATGCATTCTCATTCCTTCATATATTATATAATTGTGTGGTGCCAAGCAAACCCTCAAGTAATCAAAGCCTCTATATAAGTATGTATGATGACATTTCATTTTTTTTTATTTTATGGTCAATGATTTATACTCTTTATACACCTGGTAGTAAAATAAGCCGTTATAAACCTATAGAAAAATATATATACAGTATGTACATACATACATATATACATACATATATATAAAAACCACCAGAATCTTCTAAAATACTGGGATACAATTTTTTGTTGATACCGCCCAGCACTGAAAGACACAGAACCTCATAACACTTGAGCTGCACAGTCGTATAAGGAAAGTTGGCTGAAACACAGTATCGGAGAGCTCCATCACCCTAAGGTGTGCAGAAATGAAATCCATCAGGTCTAAATCTAGCGTCAATACCTCTCAACACTGGGCCCTGACTCCAGCAGTTTGTTCCATTACCATTCCAGTGGGTTTATCGAGAATAGAACTTTTCCAGCTCATTATGCCCACTTTAGGCTCCCATAAGGTCATTAATCCCAATCACAGTGTTCATTTTCACACACGCCAAACCAGCATTCCACACTTGGCATATCTTTTTACCCTTCTGGGACGCTCGAACGCACGCACATATCGCGACAGTCTCCATCCACTAAGTCATTCTGTTTGCGTAACACCGTCTGCGATTGCATAACAACATAACATACTGTGAGGGGGAAATCACAAGATGATAATGATCAGAGAAAATCCAAATATATATTTTTGACATGTATCTGAGATGGCACATTTCAGCACTCTTCAATAGCATGAGTTAGATTTGTGAAGCAGCTTGCTCGTGTATAAATGATTTGCCCTCATCCAGAATATTTGTCATGCTGGAGAGCTTTTCAGCATCAGCGCCCGATGCTTTATAGAGATTACTGCTGTTTTGAGAATATATTAGAAAATATCTGCTGAGGTGCCTCTTGGCACAGAAAACTCATATAGTAAGGAAACAAAACAAATTCAGATAAGTGGTTTTTTTATGGTTTGTTATTCATTCAATTGTCCAGTTATTGATGCTGAAACAATAGGATGCCATGCTAATAGAGGATAAGGGATAGAGAACTGGGCTGATTGGCATTGCTCAACATATTCTAGGCAACATCGTAGGCAAGAAGGTATGCATGTGGCATGACTGCAAGCCTGAGATGTGAATTTGTATGTGCATACGAGAATGCCTTCTCTCCAGTCTCTGCATTTGGACATGGAGACCTACGATCAATGCCGGGGTGCTGAGCAGCAATGGGGAATCAGTTACCAAGTTGCAGAGATGCTAATGAGCAATAGGATGGGGGATCAGAACACAAAATCAGAAGAGGAAAATAAAAAAGGAAGATGATCAATGAGCTCGATTTAGCCTGCAGGTCTATTAGACGTGCCAGAGTGCTGAGCTAGGGGGTTCATCTTTCTTCTTCAGGGGGCGTTCAGGACGTTACGCTTGGTCGTTAGATGGAAGAAGTCGTACCGAACACAAGTGAAAGATGTATAGAACAAACAAAACGTATCAACTCATTTGTTATACAGTAGCATCCAAGCCTGTAGCGAACCCCACATCTCACATATACAGCACATACTGATGCCGTATACTCATTCTTAGTATTCTCACACATGGCTGTGAGGGAATAGCCCTGCATTGGATGGAGAGCAGACGCGTAATAGAAAAACTCGTTTGAAGGGAATTTAGGAGCCCAGGACCACATTAAGCTGAGCCGCCGGCCTGAATGAAAGATCGTGTCGAACTCGTCACACAGTGACTGTGTGTGTGTGTGTGTGTGTGTGTGTGTGTGTGTGTGTTTGTGTTTGTGTCGAGCGCGAGAGAAAAACGGGATAAAAACAGTATCAATGTGAAATGAAAAGATGGAAACGATGTGAAAATTGAATAGAGAAGGCTGAGTGTGCAAAAAGAGTAACGTATTCAAAACAGTCCCCTGGCTCTCCGGGCTATGAAAAGTTTCTGGGTTGGTCTCCATCGTTCACAGTCCCTAACTCGAACAGACAAACGTGTTTCCCCGCATTTTTAACAGTTATTGATTCTTCTGGATACACAGCATTGCGTATTCAGTCTAGAACTAAAAAACATACCTGGTGAGAGTTTTAATAGCTCACTGAACTTTAACTTGGTCAACTACAAAGGTCAAGTGACTGAGACAACTTGTGTGAGTTGAAATGATAACATGCAGCACTAGATTCATTCTTTCATGCGTCACACAGTTCAAGATCCTGTTTTTTCCCGGTGTGATCGTCAGGGGAACACTGCCTTTAATTCCACAGAGGGCACTAACCTCCTTTTCCCCCTTGTGCTCTCTGCCTCAGACTGAATTTCCTACAGGCGTTGAGATGAGTTTTGCCCCTTTTTTCTTTCATTTTGTCAAGGTCAGACAGGGGGAACACCTGTGGGATTCACCCTTCGAAGAAAAAATAAAAACTTTCTCATTCTTCCTTTCCTTTGTCCCTCCTTTCCACCCCTATTTAGCCATGGTCAAGGACATTTTTACCGGCGTTCCCTTATCGCAGTAACTGCTGCCGGCTGTGGTCTTGCATGTCAAGCCGAAATTGTAATGCAGAAAATTGAATATGGACATCCTGGGAAGGTCCATCACTGCATTTATCCTGCCTCATACATCCACACTTCCTACTGTTTCTAAAATGTCAGAGCGGGGGGAATCTGAATAAAACATCAGCTGTCTCTCACTCTGGAAGGATTTTATCTTGGATTGAACTCTATAAAGTGAAATTCTCACGACGCATCAGCTTGAAGAGTGACGGACCCTTCCAATGACTTTTGAGACGTGTTCAATCACGGGAACGCCCTCGGTGGAGTGCGACAATGTGACTAAGAGATGCATTTTGCAGATCACAAACCATCTCTGCTCTAAAGCATAGTTTGAGCTGTGATATCTTTATAAAGAGGTTGTTGTACTTGACTCAACCGGACATCTCTGAATATTGAGTTTTCCTCAAAGTGCAAATTAAACTGCCTAAAGCTATTGAGTCTCGATCAAGTTGCTGAACTTTAATGCTTAATCCTAGGTACAGAGAGGACACCGATATGAATGTGCCCTACGGTAGGATTTTTGACTATTTTATTTATTTTTTTACATTTGCACACGTGCCGCTGCCAAATAATACTAATACACTTCAGCACACTGACTCTCAGCCTCAGCCAAATACACACAAGTGTGAGTGAAAGTAAAAAACGGAGGAACAACCTTAAAATATTTGTATCTACTAACTTAATCAGGCACTTGAATGTTGCACCCAAGCTCTATTGAGTAAAAATATGTTTTATATATATATATATATATATATATATATATATATATATATAGGCAGTTGCCATTGCAGTGATTTACCCTTTTGAAAGCATTTATATTGACATTTAAGGAAAAAACAAGTAATAGGAAAGTATAGGACCACAAGCCAGTGATTGTAGAAAACAACAAAATAGAAGATCTGTCACCCAAATAACTGTGGTGCTGGTGTCACACCACGCTGATGAAGTCTGACGTGTTGATATCAGATCAGGGAAATCAAAACTCTTTCAGGGGACACGCCTCCGTAAACCTCGGTAAGCTCAGTTTTTAGACCTGGTATTTCCAAAACCCGCTTACAGCCATTTCTGACTATTCCGTAATGTTTTGGTTTTATTAAAAAAATATTTTTGTATTTAAAATGTTATACACTTTGCTCTTGGAAGTTATGTCATTTAAAAAAATGTTCAGTTTAATAAAGAAACATATAATGCAGACTGTTGAAAGTTTACTTTTACTGTATTTGCAGTTTCTCTACTGTTTGGTAGAAGCTCATTATTATTTAAAAAAGATGTTGTTAGTGCCTGAAGGAACAACCAAATACAACGATAATGTAAGCTGTATTTTTTTCTGAGGGGGACCATTGAAGAATTAAATCTGCAGATATTTCAAATCAAACCGAATTGTGATACGCTCTTCTCTGCTACCCTAATTCTGGATAATCGATTAGGCAGAGTCCACAGATGTAACAAGTGTGTGTGTGTTTTGTTTTCCATGCCTCTCTCAAGAGCTGCTGCTCAAACTACAATTAGGTCGTACAATGTCTGACCCGCGTGACTTGGAATGAGCTTAAACAATCAATTCCAGTAGTGAGTTCCTATTGAGTTTTAATCAAGATTTCTACTTTGTTCCGTCTTCTCTCACGGTTGCCTAGCCTGCAGATTTCACAGGTCAAGGGACCATTCAGAAAGCTTTAATTAGCTTTCTCAAGCTAATGAGTTCTCAGGCATCATACAAATTGCTCTGTCAAAGCCTGACTTTGAGCCAGCTTGGATTGTTTGGGTGTGAGCTCAACAGAATGGGGGACTTTTAATCATGTTCAAATTCATTACCCCCTAAATGAGTAATGTTTCATTCTTCTCAGTCATTTTGCCCCTTATTCGTAGTTAAAGCCGGCCCGCTGGCCGTGACAGACATCGCCGACCTGTTTAGTGCGACTTCCATCATCATTACACTGAATAGATCCATCCCTGGCACATTTTCAGGGAAAAGAAATGTAATAACAAGTCGAGGCTGATGGACTGAGAGCAGGAAAAGAAGGCGACACAGAGGAAAGGTAATTTCGGACTTGGGAGTAAATACGAGCATCGAATGTCTTCATGATGACAGCGAGGCAGGGAAGAAGCTCAGACAAAAATATGAGCTTTTGGTTTAAAGATGAAAAATCGCAGTCTGACCCCATTTTCTCTATTCCCCAGATCAAATTCAGCTCCGCCAAAATGAGGATGTGTATTGCCTAAACCGACGACCTGACGAACCTGAAGAGTCTCTTTGGAACCAGTTTCCCGGGAATTGAATTTCAATCGTGTTAACGGTAAATGAGGAGGAGATTTATGCGGCTGTGCGTGGGGGAAAAAAGGGTATAACAAGGCTGCATGCGGCAGTCGCTTTACACTTTGTCACATTCCACAAAGAAGGCATTAAGGCTTTGACCCACTTCAAGCAGGCCCAGAATAATGCTGCTGGTCTCTAATGCTGTCATAATGGTTGTTGTCACCATCCTTGTCAACTTTATTTTTACCGTAATTGTCGTCACGTTCATGGGAAAAAAAATTTGCCCGGGGATTATTTGACTGTTTATGCGTGTTTTTGGATGTATTTCCGCATCATGTAGTTTGATATGTTCATGGCTTGGGTTGTGGAGGAGTCATACGGTGAAAGGACCAGCCGTTATGAACCTCGCTCCGTCTCTTTCGTCATCTCTCTTTCTCTCACTGGCTTCTGATGTGAGACTGATAGAGCTTTGGAGCGCAGCCACTCGCTGTCAGGTCCCGGCTAATGGAATCAACATGGTTGACGGATAAACCCGCTGAAAATAAGTTGTCAGAGAGCCGCGGACCCTTCATCAAACCTCCCTGCCACGCCGTGGCACTGCCTTGACCCCTCCCGACGCCGTATCGGGAGGGTGTTTCATCTTCGGTAAGATGGAATTAGGTTTCAAGTTTTTATTTATTAATGTACACTTTTTTTGTTCTCGCTGACATGAAGAATTGGGGCGGGGGTTGTTCCTCGGGTCAGAAAGATGCACTGAGGGATGGGTTTACCCTTTAGAACCACGACTTCGCTTCTATAGAGCACAACATACAACGTATGATTTGTTAAGGGAATAGTTTGACATTTTTGAGAAATATGCTAATTCAATTTCCTGCAGTGAGTTAGAGAAGAAGAATTATACCACTCCCGTTTCTGCAATATGTAGCTACAGCCTTCAGCTGAACAGCCTAGCGGCACCTTCAAAGCTCACTGTTATATCTGGTGTACGTTTCATCCATCCAAAAACCACCTGGTTCTATGAAGGTATGTGTATGTTTAAGGTACGCCTTACTGCTCCACGGTCAGTCCAGAGACAGCTGTCCACTTTTACACTTTGGTTTAATTATGAATAAAATAAACGAGACATTACATGTTAATGAAATAGCTTTTAGAGGTTCTGGTAGTTGTGATACTTTCGGACAGAGTCAGGCTAGCTGTTTACTCTAAGCTAAGCTAACCATTGCGGGCGGTAGCTTTATATTTTAGCGTACAGACATGATCGTCTAACTCTCGGGACGAAAGCAACTGTCCCGGCACTCAAAATGTGGAACTATTCCTCAACATGAGCAGCGGGAAGGTTTCTCAATGAGGGATGTTAATAATGAACCGTTAACGGGCAATAAGTAAATCTTCTGATTAATGCTATAAGCTAAAGGTTTAAACGAATTATTAAGAACAAAACAAGCTGAGCAACACTCGCTAACGTTACCTGGGCTTCCAATACCCTGACACAGTGTGCCAGGCCGACACAGAGCTGAAAAACCCTCGCAGCTAAACTAGCCGACACGCTGGAGACTTGCTGGGAAAGTGCGGCGCATGTGTCCATGACGCTCCACCGAACACTGTGGCTGCCATCTTTCCTCGACAGGTGAGCTGGGGACTCGGCTGCCTGTGTTGCCCTCACGCTGCGGCTGTACCGCAAGCACAGCAGCCCTGCATGCGAGGCACCAATCCTGTCAGCTAACAAGTAACGATTGGTTAACAAGGGTCGGCTGCAGGTGAATACTGTAGCAACCTTATTCTAAGTCCTTACTGTAAACCCAGTCAGAGAGATATCCAGTTAAGGAGGGGAACTGAAGAAGCTGAAGATTCAAGCTAATTCAAACAAGGTTGAATATATATATGGAATGCCAGCAGAAAAACAGATGTAACAAAAAAAAAGGCAGAGTAAGGCCGAGGTAAACCTGCGAACTAATGAAATACCGAGAGCATAAACAAGGCCTTATGCTTGTGCAGTTAAATAATTCTCAGACTGTCGTGTAGACCTTCCATCAGGTACTGCAAAATTCCAGAGACGCCCTGTGGGCTGCAGAGATGGAGGGAAAAGGAGAAACTGAAGAGCTTGAGAAACACAATGGCTTGCTTAGCACTCTCTGCCTGGAATGTGCCAAAAGCTTTACTTACTTCATGCCCTAAAGTGTCAAATGTTTTGTGCAAGAATTTGCCCGCATGCTGACTGAATCAATACTGTATGCGAGTAAAAGGAATCTCTCAGCAGGACTGCATTCACCATGGACTTATTATACGAACAATACATCTCCCGCAAGTTGTTCCCAAGAGATGGGATTGAACACAAGAAACCCTGCTATCTACGGAATTTGTTTCATGAAGGCCTACAAGGAAAATCCTTCTGGATACGTTTTATTTTATTTTTTTTAAATCTTTTTTTTCTCCACACATCTACAGCGCAGTACGCTAGAGTTTTCCCTCCAGTGACGTTACCCTCAACCGGTTGCCAAAATCCATGAAAGCAGTGGTGCTCGGTGCCAGCTCGCTGCTATATTTTCTTACTCGGAATCAATGGATCTGGGCTAATCTGTCAAACCGAGGAGGCCGCTCTAGACTCCTTCAATCCGCTATTCGTTTTGAGAAAAAGGTCGACCAGTTTTCCAAACATTGATTTGATTAACAAGAGACATGCGGTGTAAACAAGCAGAGGAACTAGGTCAAGGATATCACACAGACGCTGCAATCCCGGATCCTTCAAACAGTACCAGAGAGCTCCACCAGGAGCCACTGTAGATCCACCTGTGCCATTAGAGAGAGGCAGACGAAGGAAAGGGAGTTGGCGGGGGGCATGAGGGGAGGTAGAAAGAGCTCAATGTATTAGATCAGCTACCCCACTGGTTTTGTATAGCGACAGCTGTGCTCTATAACCCACTTGACAAGATTAAAAGTCCAAACATATAAACAAATAGACAATCTGCATTCTGGCTTGCCGAGGCTCAGTCGTGGAGCTCGGCTCTCCTCCCTCAGTCGTCTCTTCTGCACCTTGGCGAACCGCAGATGAGACGGGGGGGGGGGGGGGAGTGTCGGCGCATAATTTAGGGCTGCTTATGAGATTACACAATGTGACCCACTTCAATGTTGCGTTGACTAAAAAGACGCAAGGTTCTAATAATATTTCGGCGGTGGAAAACACATCTTGAAAAGTCTGCCGTGCATGTATAAGATACGATCCATAACCACTCCGGGGATTTGGCTGGTGGGTGCCGGTGCATGGCTGTGCCATTGTTTGCAGACAGAAAGAGGAAAAAGTAAGGCGAGACAGAGAGAAATGACTGATGACAGACCCACAATGCTCAGCAGTACATCTCTCCGCACACAGTCAGTCCTCCTCCGAGCTAAGGCGGCCATCCATCCGTCCTCTCGCTCCCTGGCGCTCTGTGTTTTTTTTGTTTAGTTTGTTTGTTCTGACATGTTAATGGGACAGCTGATGGACTGGCAGTCCGATCCAGCTAGAGGGGCAGGGGCTGCCGGGTTTATTTTACTGTGACAGCGAGGGGGAAGGTCAGCACGCTCGTAGCTCACCTGCTTTCTCCTCTCTCCCTCTCTCCGTCTCAGTTCCTGCTCTCTCGCTTTCATCTTTCCCACCTAATTTCTGCTTTTGTCTCATTTGCTTCCATCTCCCACACTGTGTTTCTGGGCACATCCGTCTGAGCTCATTTCCTCCCTCATGTTTAGAGCTCTTCTGAAACATTTCCCCCGATGATCGACCGACGGCTGCAAGGGATATAGGGACGACAAATTAGATGAACTTTGATGCAATACCGAAAGTAGCACCTCGCAAAGGAAAAAAAAAAAAAAAAAAGTAAGGAAAGCTCGAATAACACCTTCTGCAAAAGGAAAAAAAGGCTAAAGGCAACAAAAGCATTATGAAACTCACAGGACTAATCTCTAGAAGAGTTTCTAATGCCTGCAGACGGCAGGGAGGAAAAATGTTTTGAAAGTAAGTTCACCGAAAGAAAACACAAAGAAGCAGACACACACACGCATCTGCATGAGCGCAAACCTTTACTGTTGACTTTAAAGACGGATATGTAACGATTCAAATTTTGCATCCTTTAAATTTCCATTTTGAAAAGAAGTCTCCGCGTGCTTTTCAATATCTTTATTCCAGAGAACTGCCCGGATATGTGCACGTATTAATAGCTAAGCAGGCGGGGCGGTGTGCTGTATGCCACAACAAGCCCAGACCACATTAGGCTGCTGAGACAGGGGGGTGATGGAGGAGGTGGATAACTCACTGTGAGCAGGGAGAGCCACAGCAGCACAGCCACGCACCACTAATGGCGCCGAGGAGTGCAGCAACACTCCACAAGTCCCGCCGTCCGACGCCTTCGTCTGCAGCGCTTCACGGTGAGCTTTTTTTAGCAACTTCGGGCAAATAGCCGTGATGTTTTACTCGGCCGATGGCCAAACGTACTCGTCCAAAATGTAAAATGTAGACCTGCTAAAAAAAAGAATACCAGCAGTGTCGCTCTCAGACCAAATTAAAGAAATAAAAATTGAAAGCAGACAAATGCGTATTGAAAACATCTCCATTCCGAATCGATTGCGTCAAATGATTGGCTCTTCTGATCGACACTTACAGAGACCAGTGATCAAACTATTTAGAGCAAATATCAGCTGATCGGTGACCAAACAATAAAGCCCCAGTAACCTAAACTTTCGCAAAGCCAAACGAAAACAAATTTAAGACATTTATGACACAAAACATTAAAAGTGGCTGGATGCAGCGCTTACTAATGCGGCAGTAAAGCTCACTGAGTAATAGGAGCACTGCAGTAAAAGGAAAGTGCCTCTTATATTTCACTTAAAAAAATGTTTTTGCTAAAAAATAAAACAGTTAGTTACCTGTTAATGGGTGATAAGCTATGAAAAGCAACATTAACCAAACTGACATCCCTAATGAGGAGTGTATATTAATACTCTATTACAATATCCCTATTTAGAGGCTCTAACATGTCCATAATGAACAAGAGTGTATGTTTGTAAATTTACCCCGAGTAAATGCATCTCTGGTAAGCGTGAGGTATATAGATAGATATCTATATATATCTATATAGATAGATATCTATATATATCTATATATATCTATATCTATATATATATATATATATATCTATATATATATATATATATAGATATATATATATATATCTATAGATATATATATATATATAGATATATATATATATATCTATAGATATATATCTATATCTCTATCTATCTAGATATATATATATATAGATATATATCTATATCTCTATCTATCTAGATATATATATTTTAATAAATGGTGCTCCAATGTAGCCATCAACCTGACCATTAGCAATAACCAGTAAACCCCAAACAGATGAGGATTTGCCGCTCTCAGTCAAAACAAATAGTACAGTCAATAGCATCGGCTCTCTCCAGATAAGCAATAAACAATCAGAGAGGGCCAGTGAAAGCAGACGGGGGACATCAAGAGGACCAAGAGAGACGGGCAGACCGAGAGAAAGCGAGAGAAAATAAAAGCGTGTTGTTTTCTGTGAATCCTTAATTATCTCCCCGTTTATTTACTCTTCATCCATCCCTTCAAAGCTGTAGGGCCTTTAACACCCTTAATCAACCTCTCTCCCCAGCAGGGCCCGTAGCAGGCATCTTCACTCGCCTACGTAATTGACTCTTTGTGTTCGAGAGGCAATAAAAGTTTATGACTATTAAACATAACATCAAGCGGGCTGTCTTTTTTTAACCAAACTATTAGCGGGGGGGGAAGGCACGTTGTGAACCGATAATTAATTGCTTACTCTGGGGATGCCTAATTACCAATTGTTGGTGTTATTAGCTGATTAGCGGGTGGAGTTGACAGCCCTGAAAGGCTCGTCAGTCGACGGAAGAGAGGACGGGGCATCCATTGGTGCTTGGAGGTGCCGACATAATTTGTCTTTATTTTTTTGAAGTGCGCAGCTTGCACAGTCTGACGGCAAGCAGGAAGTGACAGAGCTCCTGGGTGAATCCCAAGAGCTCCTCGTCGATTTAATAGCGGCGGACTGGCAGGAAAAAACTAAAATAGACTAAAAGGAGAATTGACTGCTTGTTTAAGCTCCGACAACATGACTTGCATGTCGGATTCTTATGAGAATTATGCAGTACGTATAGCGAGTCACGCTTATTCAAGAGTTCCCCCACGTGTTCCAGCCCTCCAGGACATTCTCCATTCGACACCGTCTCATCCAGGTGACACCATGGGGTCAGAAAATATAGAAACCAACAACAGACGCTTTCTTCTCCTCTGTATAATTGGGTGTATTTTTAGGGTTTGGCTTGAAATTGATATGGGAGACAGGGGCGCTGCTCAGTGATCCATCCTTCGGTGCCAACCTTGGTGGCCACGGTGACAAATTTAGACATAGAGAGTTCTCTTCCACCAAATTAGATCAGACCAATGGGCCATGAAAAACTTGTCTCTGTGTCCCTGGAAACAAGTGAAAGCCAAACTGCTAAAGAAATTAACTTCACAAGTCAGAAATTCTATCAAGACTTCTTTTCCACTATCTTATTAAGTTGTTAAAGCATGGCTGCCGAGCTACCCAGACACGCATCAAAGACTTCGCAGACATTAATAATGGAATTTAACTGCATTTGTTTGCTTTTTGTGCCATTACAAGTAAATAAAAAAAAAACACAAGGTTATTACATGAGTAGTGTGAAGACATTGTCTGACCACCACATAGTGTAGCATGGCTACATCTATTTGTTTAATCCCAGCAGCCACATGCAAGCAAATCTTGAGGATAAGGAGTTGTTCACAATATGTGTATTATTGTGAATATCACCTGTTCACTGTTCCTCTTCAACAGTTAAATTCGCCATTTTGAAGAATGTTCCATTTTGAAAAATTTGCCGTTTTGAAAAATTCGCCATTTACGTCTCTGGTGTTCTAATGTGAATGTGAAGTAACTTAGAAACAAATCAAACCTAACGTGGATTAGGTAGATTGGTTACGCTCGTCTATTTATCTCTGTAAGTCCTTTAAGACATGCTTGTGATAAAGCAAGAAAATAATGCACTTCAAAAATCCATAAAAAAACTGATCTACTATTATTCTGTTTTACGACTACAGAATATGGCTAGACAGGCACGATGACATAGGTGAAGGAAAACAAATCCCCAGTAGATACTGAAGGAAAGAGGGCTGGCATCAAAGTAATAACAGAGGAAGAGGATAGAGACAGTTCTTAACCGCGGTAGGAGACATTATTCTTCCCTTTTTCTCCACACAGGATGCAATTCCAGAGCAGATTATTTCTCCAAGTGTTCTATAAAACGTAGTGTCGAGGCTTAAGAGGACGTGTTGCATTATTGAAAGGTAGAACGGGAAGTTCAGTCTGTGCTACTCTGATGGGTCAGAATGCATAGAGGGACAGGGCGAAGGGATAGAAGCCGTCCTGGTGTGCGTACAGACGTGAATAGACTTTAGTTTGGCAGAAAGAAGCCGGTGAGTCATCCTACTTCTAAATGCAGGGATGGAGTGAGAGCAGGAATTACTTTTGACAAGAGGGATTGGGATCCGAATGATGCTGCCTTCTATCAGTTAGTTAAACCCAGCCAAACCCTATCATTTTAGAGCTGGTAATTTGGCTCAGTGGCAGCCGTGTTTGATCAAAGTTTGGCACAGCAGACTTTTTACCATCTACTGTATGTCAAGACCGGAGCTAGCTCTAGGAAAAGTTTAGACCAATAATTTATACAGCTGGGAATTCAGAATCATCAAGACTAATTGGAAAACTGCCTGAAGTGCATACACAAAGACGGGTAATCCCCCCTGTGTTCTCCACCGTGGTGGCCTCTGCGGCTGAGATGTACATGTCACACATCACGGGTTAGCGTCCCCAAAACAACATTGTCTTCGCATGTTCATCACCGTCTACAGTACATGCACAGCGACAGAGAAGTCCTCTTTTGTTCTCTACAGCGGGCTCCTCTGCGGCTGAGATGTACATGTCACACATCGGAGGTTTTGATCCCCAGAACAATATCATCTTTAGATGTTCATCACTTAAACATCGTAGTAAGAGTGCAGCAAAAAATACTGGACTGGAACTCACTTTCATTCTCAACCTAAAAATGTCTGGTCAGAATCACCAATTCTGTTTCTGCGTATATGTGAAGTATGAAGAGGAAAGGAGAAAAAGATTGTGCTTAACATAGGAGGTGATGGCTGCCTGCAACACTTGTGTCGCTGTATGGTAAGTAGGTTAAGTGCCTCAGAAGATGGAATATTGTGGATTTTTGTTTTGCATTTGCTCAGTGTCTTTTGAAGGTTGTGGTATCTTACAGATGCAAAAGTATGCAAATTATCCGAGATAAAGAATTCAGCGAAACTTTCAGGGGGGCTGCCTGAATCCTCAGATTCTTTTCTTCCACACAAGACATGGTCACACAATTAGTGGAGGTGAAGCACTGCAGGTTTAAAGTGTTTTCGACGATCAAGGCGTATCCGACTACAAAACTTGTTTTCATGAAGGTAACACGGCTTGCCCTCAGGCAGGGTTAAATACTTCAAATAGGGGTTGCAGTTTGCTAAATATTGTCTGCAGAGAGAGAGAGAGAGAGAGAGAGAGAGAGAGAGAGAGAGAGGATAAGAATTGAATTAACACAATAAGACCGGATGTTGGTAGCCCTGATGGCAGTGACATGCGGTGAGGTTCGTGGCTGGTGAGGCACTGACATAAATCAGATTTACAAATATATGAACCCAATAGAGAAGCTTACATCACCATTCAATTGGCAGCTTGCACATTGACTACTGGTTGTTTTTCATATCAGCATTCTTTACACACACATAGGTAAGGTACATATTTGACTCCACCGAGAGCGTGTGTGCTGAGGTCCGGCTGCACATAGTGTTTTATTTTGAAAAATTACCGGGTGCTCTATCCCTTTTCGGTGTTTGACTTCCTGTCTGGGTCGATCTGCTCTGTGCAGCTTGACGCGATAAACCGACCCGTGGGCTCTCGCTCGCCCTCTTCTTTGATGCAGAGTAGTGTTTGCCTCTCTGTGCTTTTTCACTGCGGTTTAATGTCAGATCAGCAACACTAAATATGTTCTACACATACGTGAAATACAGTGCCTATTCTATGGAAATAAAGGACATATAATAAAAGTGTCTACAGATATTACAGTGGTGACAAACAATGAGAAAGCAAAAGACATGCGCTCAACCCAGTTAGTGAGGGATTCACAATCTGAGGTGAGGCTCAGCTCGTCGCTGCCTCACCTCATTGTCTCCTCTGTTTGAACAGGACATGCGCTAATCCAGCAATTTTGATTATAAAAATGCATGAAACGATTGGAATCATACAGAAATTACATTTATAGCACAGATCAGTAGAGACATATTAATATTTATTTCATCATTATTTGTTTTTTACTTGTCATGACGACAGGTGAGGCTCTGCCTCCCCTGACCGCACGGCCCTGCCTGATGGCCATAAACCAGCAGAGCAGGACTGCCTTTGCGGGCCAAAGAGCGAGGAGCCATGTCTCTTCTTAACAACGGAGCGCAGTCTCGTTCAATTAACGTTAACTTACAATCAATAAGATGACCTACAACACATGAGCGGAACTTGGCTGCCTTCACTGATGCCTCCATTTTGGACTAAAAGGAAAATCTTCTTCCACTATAGATTTTGTTGTTGCCTTGTCCTTAGGCTGGTCAATTGTATCAATAACTCCCAGCAACAACCCCAACAGAGGAGAATAAGGTGAAGTGAATCCTCTGTGAGTTCAGTCCCCTTTCGTTCTTGACGTTCTGCCAGGCAGGTTGTAATTTTTTTTCCCCCTTTCACAGCCTTCCTGCAATTCTGTAACAGTCAGAGCCTGGCAGCGTGGCAGTTTTACTGCACTCCCTCACGGCGTATCACGACAAGATGGAATCTCTGCTAAAGGTTGGCAGTCAGTGAGACACGGCTTGTATGTTAATGACAACACCGGGGGGGGGGGGGCACTATACCCAGGCAGAGCTGGTGCCAAGCCTCCATGCCAGTGTGAGTTACAGAAGCAGCAGTTTGCTGAGAGCAGTGGGAGGTCTCCGTGTAATCACTTCACTTTGTATTCAGCAGACAGCAGAGTCACAAAAAATAACTTTAGTTAGTGTTAGAGATACACATCTGAGTGTTTATGTACAGCACCCATCAATCACAGTGGTGATGCAAAGCCGACAGTCCAATTTTTATTTAAATGCATCTGTGATAGTTTGATACGTTTTTTTTTTTAATACCTGGAAGTTATGCTAAAGAGCAGGATTAATAAACTAACCCATAATCAAGTACTGTAGGGGTCACATATCACACTGGACAGACTTCCCTGCCGTGCATCATTAGCATCACTGGCTCCTAATCCCTCTATCCTTGCTTTAGTGAAGTTTAAAAAGGGAACCCCTAAAGCAGCCGGCTTCCATTCATCTTCAATAATATCCCCTTTGTGGCACCTTCAGGATGCTTTGTAATCGCTAAGCCTCTAAAGTCACAGGGTGCGGCGTGGACAAAAGGTTTGTCGGAGCAGACAAAAGACTAAAAGACGTGAACAGGATGAGCATGGAGGGTGAGGTTTGCCGCGAATGATTGGAATAGAACAGAAATGCAGAAATTCACGAGCTGGAAGCTTGTTCCCCCAGCAGGAATATCGGAGGGACAGGGACCTTTATTCTTTTAAGGGTATTTGATGACACAGGTCATGTGGGGTGATACTGGCAGGCCCGTGCGCACGCTCAAAACAATGAAACCTTTGTTTTTGCTGCCTGCCTACCAACGAAATGGCCGATAGCTACTGATCAGGCTGTGTAAGTCCGTCTGTAGCCGATTCGTCAAACAGCAAAGTTCCGCATAGTCAGAGAATACTTCCCGCGCTGGCCGCACCGCCGTCCGATCAGTAAAATATCGAAAATGAAATAAAAGTGTGTTTTCAAGAGCGGGCATTGGAAAAATAACTTGAGTGTGTCAGAGGTGATGAAATGAATCGAGGGACATTAGCAGAGGAATCGTGTGGACGGCTGGCATTGGTGGTGGAAATGGTGACGGATCTGCATGCCAAATGATGGATTGCGACCCCTTTAGCTCAGCTGAACACGACCCTTCATTTATATGATAAACAGCTGAATTATAACCCGAGCACTTGTCTTTCGCTTGCCTTCCATCTCATCTCATTTAGCTGTGCAGTTGCATTATCCGTCATCCCTCTACCCTTGCGTATGTACCTCTTACAAGTCACCACACCATCACTCTGTCTCGAAAAAGAGATCAGAGGAGGGGAACCATATGCAAAAAAAACTTGCCATCTAATTGGCGTCCCATAGCGTTAGCAGAAAACCGTAGCTTCTTTGCGATTCACTCATGTTAACGTGCGGCATAGCCTGTGGGAGCGACAAAAGGCGTTTTATATGCGTGTGCAGATTGTTTGGCGTCGCAGCATGACTTTGTGAGTGGGGGTGGAATTTGTATTGATACCCATACACAACCTAAGTCCATGTCCTGCTGAGCGTAATGTGACCCGCGTAGCCCCGAGCACAGTCATAAAGAAGATTACAATAACTAGCATGGCGTCAATTAGACACGACGACTAAACTAGACCTCTGTGAAGGTGAAAATACGGATAAATGCCAGGTGTAATTACTCTGCCAAAGGGTTGGTGAGGAATGTGTTCGCCCCCGCGTCCCTGTGCATCTGTGAGTGTTGCTGCCAAACGTGGCCACATTTTTCTTTTTTGTTCAATTGCATGACCTTTAATAGAGCAGAGTATGTGTAGCAAATTACAGATACGTTTCCACGGCTTTCAAAAGTGCAGCGGGGGGGATGGGTCCCAAAATTCTTACCAAGCACAGCTAATGAATCACGACAAACACACACACACACACACACACACACACACACACACACACACACACACACAGAGAGAGAGAGAGAGAGAGAGAGAGAGAGAGAGAGAGAGAGAGAGAGAGAGAGAGAGCACAAAGGAATAGAGGGGCTGGGAGAAAAAGTCACAAGAACAGCATAGAAAAGTTCAAGCCATGTTTCAAGCCAGAGCGAGACGTGGGCGAAGAGACATACAGAAATGAACAAGAAAATGACACAAATTCAATTTCAAAACTGTGTAAAGGTGATACTTAGGTCAAGGCTGTCTGGCCTAAAATGTATATAAAGACAAAGTCTTGAAGCACAGACTTGTTTTTTGTTCATTTTGATGTCAATATAAATGCTTCTGAATGGGTACAGCAACGGTATGACAACTGCATGGAGTCATTTTAACCATACCAAAGTCATTAACAGTCAAAATAATAATGCTGAAACCACGCATTTAAAATGAATAGGAAATAAATGATTTATATTTAACTACTTGCTTCAATCAACAACAAAAATCTTGACAAATGTAGTTTTGTGTATGTATTTTAAGTTTCTTAGAGCTAGAGTTAGCAAGTTGCAACAGGTTATAAAAAAGGGAAAGTGAGGGAGAAAGATCAAGTGGAAGTGAGAGTGGGAAAGAAGGAGGGAGAGCAATATGGAGGAGTGAAACAGGTAAAAGAGTAGCCTATGTCACTCTGACCCCCACAGGAGGGAAATGGGTGAGGTAGGACACTACAGGGGAGCCCGACACCAGCTGCATACTCACTCACACCCACTCATGGGTGATTGACAGGGCCACTGGCATCCATGACAATGCTTCAGAAGAGCTACTAACCCCCCATGGGCAGCATGGCAGAGGAACTCCTCTGGGTGAGTGATTGTAGGGGTTAAGTTGAGCTCAGGCTCACTGCCTCACACAGTAAAATATGACTGGAGTTCAAGCATACAAGCGGACCACTGTGCTCCTTTGAAACAGAGATGAAAACCTTGACCCCCTGCCTGAGCGCGTCCATTTAACTCTCATTCTTCGAAGACGAGAGCAGCCTTAGTTTACCTTAAATCAAATAATATTTCATCTTGCATAGCCATACACTCTTGCTGTATCAGGGCAGAGAGAAGGTGCCGCTGCCAGGGGGCACAACTCAATCAATATGTTGCCTGTGGCTCGGCAATATGTAGTTATCTGACAAGAATGTCCATCATTTAAGCAGACGTGACTAAGCGTGGGTACATGTAGTCAGACTCGCATCCTGCAAATCAGCCAGTGCTTTTTTTTTGTTTCCATGACACCACCTTTCATGGATCGAAGAAAAACACTGCATGATTGCACTGTCGGCATGTTCATTTTGGACAATGCTCAACGTCACGCTGGGGACCGTCGTCTTTTACGGAACATTTTAACAGCAGCGCGCCGCGGTCACACAACTGGCCACAAAAGATCGTCTCGCAACTAGGAAAGAGCAAAGAAAAGAAATACCTTCACAAATGGATGTGAATAGAGAAAAACGTGACCGTGTTCTAAAGCCACGTATCAGGAAAACATGCAGTCGTCAACATAAACAGGATGTGGGTATATTTTTACATTTAAAGAAATCTGAAGATAATGATTGCATATTAGTGCAGCAACTGCCAAGAGCGTGTTTACGCAACACTTACCAGAGTCAACCCAAATAGCAGAGTCGTGCACGTTTAGCTGCGGTGCCAATCATATTGTGTTACAGTTACACTGACAGAGGAAACATTTTGCTTTCCTAAAACTGTCCATGTGTCACAACTCTACCGCGCTGACTTTACACTTGAGCTTCAGTTTACTAATTAGGAGGAGTACCACTCAATCTGTAAATATGTTGAGGATAGTCAGGATAATATCCTCCACGAAAATATTAGCCTGACGATGTCATCAGGGTCCAGGCCGTGGAAAGCCGGAGTTACTAAATGGGGCACAGTTTACCAAACAGGGGGGCTGAGCGGCATTATGACAAATGTAGGATCCAACACTTTGGGAATTTGACTATATTGGCGACTAAGAACTACGATAGCTCAGGCTATGAATTTCAGTGTAACACCCACTAAGCCCCCAAACTTTGTTGAGGTGCACTACTAAATATTTACAGTACCCTTTTATTGGCTGACCACTATCTTAACAGCGACTTACAGCAAGTGTGTCTCACTATCCACTTATTTACAACAGTTGACGGTTGAGAATATCAAAAGTTATGATGGTAACAAACCTACAAATGGCCTTCTATCCATCTACAAGGGATAAATATGAAGAAATGTTTAGGTGTTCTTAATGTGGGGATGTTCAAGAGCAAATAAATAAGACCCAGTGAGGATTGGAGAGCAGCTGGAGAGCTGGCTGTGGCTGAAGCTGTCCTTTAAGCTCGATGCCTACCTTCACATCCTTTTATATTCTGCCTATGTTATTGCAACGGGCTGGACATACTGCAGCCGGGGCATCTGGGGTGTTTGAAGAAATCCAATGATTTCCTGAGGGACGGCGAGTGGTTCACATGGTGGATGGGTGGAAGTATGAAAACCATGGATGTACCGGGTAGACTTTACCATCCTCATGAGAGACCTGCTCCACACAGCAAAGCAATTTCCCACACCGGGCAGTGGTGGATCCTTATAAAAAGGTCTCCAGATTTATAGCTTAGTGAATTACTAACTTGTTTTGTACAAGTTTAAGTAGTTCTTGTAAAACTGTCATCTTTCTTTTTATACTCGTCATGAATATCTTTTGAGCATCAATTAAAAAGAAAGCTATGGCTTATAAATGAAATAGAATACTTTTTTAGTGAATCATTCAATTCTTCCACAACAAATGCCAATGTGCGTCCAACTTGATTAAAAAGTGAAACTTTTCATTTCTATTCTAGCCTTTGAAGAAGTAGCCTTGGAGAACTAGTGGAGCTCTCTCTTTATGTCTCTCCTCTGTCACCCTGTCTTCGTGCGTCTCCGTCTCCTTTCACCGTTGTTTTGGAATACTTTCGCTGGGGAAATGATGAGGAGAGGCAACAAATGATAAGAGGGACAGTCGCCCATCTGTTGGCTGATGCGATATTGATCCCAGGCTCCCATCAGGGTGAAAATTGAAGGTTTCTGTGGGTGGAGTCACACGGAATGAACACATTGACACGAAAGCAACACAAATACACGTCCAGCCAAAGAAGCTCAGAGGGGTTTTCTGTCTCCTGTTCAGTTAACTCAGTATACTCTGTAGACAAATGCAGATGGTTATTCTCTGCTGTAGCATCGCCACATAATCCTGGTTAATAATGCTCTATTTCAGTCCATTTTGAACAAAAACAAACATCCAACACCTCAGTGTTTAAGTGCTGGAGAAACCATCTAAAGACTAAAGACCTCCTGAGAACTTCAGAAAGGTTACCAATGACGCAGAACATGGCCGTGAACCGTGGACAGTTTTATGATATGTTATGAGATGGCTGAACAAGATGACAAGATGCGTCGCGAGCGCTGAGGGCAAATTAGACAGGAGATTAATTACGTTGAATACGTGGCCATACCGCAACGCACTATGAATGTCCTCATCTCTCCGGCCTGTCTGCAGCAAACAGATGAGTTCATAAACAGACAGCGGAGGACGGTCTGTGTCCTCAGGCAAAGAAAAGTGTGTGTGTGTGTGTGTGTGTGTGTGATATAGACTGAGAGACAATGTGTCTGGGAGTGACTGGTATACATATGCATGTATGTGATGATACGAGTCTCAGCGTATCCCAGTGATGAAATAAATAAGGAGTAATAAGTCATGTCCACCTCATAAGGGTGGCTGATGTGTACATTTGTCTGCAGGTGTGTAGTTGTTTGCATGTGTGTGAATCCCTCTCACATGGTACAGTGGTTTCCTCTCAGCACACTGTTGTGTAACCAGCCTGTTGTGACTTTAATTGTGTCTACTTGTCCTCTCATGCTATTTAAGAACGATATGCATTGGCAGCATAGTTCTTAAATAGCATCGTATTTAAACCAGGCAATTGCCATAGTGTATGTGTAACTGAATGTACAGATGTTTTAACTTCATTTGAGTACAGCCAGATTAACACCTGGTTAAAGCCATCCATTGCTCAGAGAGCAACAAACTAAAGCTGGAATGATAAATCACCCAGGCTTTAATATCATCTGATACTAGCTTACTGCAGATGAAGCCGTGTGATTGTAGGCCTACATAGGTAACAAAAAAATGTCAGTACAGACATGCCAAACTAGATTTGAGGGAATTTAGAAACGGTGTCACCATTACATATTCTGTCCACCAGAGAGCTCAGAGTTTTACGCAAAAAAAGAAAAAGGTTTGCTCAGTTTGTATCTTTGGCACAATAAAGGAAAGAAAGTAGAAGAAAAGATAATATCTTTATAGGTTGCGAATCAACTTGTCCCGGTAAGATTATGTTTATTGACCTCCCCATTATAACCTGAAGAAAATGCTCCTTACATAGAAAGAGAACGCAAACCACAGTTTACAAATCCGTGTCCTCCATAACAAATAAAGCGCATACAGTTCACATTCTGTCCAATTCAGCGTCCTCACTCTCTTCTCAAGCAGAACCTTGAGCTGTGGTAACTGTGCCCCACGATGTAAAAGTTAACAAGGGGAATCACAGAAGAGAGGCTGCATAAGTACTTGTACTCAATAACAATTTTCTTTTTTTGTTGTGTATTGGGCTTTTATGTTCGTGTGACTTGCAGCCACAAAAGCATGCATGCCGGCATGTCGCTGCTTCAGCCTCTGGCTCCCATAAGAATTCTTCCTCCGTGTCTTCCTCTCTGTCCTCGGTTCAGGTGGAATAATGGAGCGTGGAGTAGTATGCCATTCCAGTCATTCAATTACACAGCCTGGAAATGATTACCGCACGAATCGTAAACACACAAGCCAGCACAGTCCGTGCCCCCCTCCCTCTCTCTCTTTTTCCTCCTATTGTTGTAATGGAACTCTGTAAATAGGGCCATTTCGAGTTGAACAAGCTTCAGGATGAATTACACTATAGGCTCCATGAGTCAAGGCAGCAGTGTAATGGATTTTCTTTATTCCATTTTGTCCCCGCCTCACTCCAACGTTATGTATTCTGCCATCCAATGCATGTAGTGTATGAAGTGGCTATAGTTGAGGTGCAGGAACGAAGGATTAGATAAAAAAAAAAGAAAAAAAAGAGAGGTCTATTGCGTTGAAGGCTAATAAACTCAGTGTTTCTGTTGGGTAGAGGAGAGATAACTTTGTCCTTGGCTCGCTCATAACCTCATCAGAATCGCTCAATGAATCACGGAGCGCCATAACTCATCGCGGGGGCAGCTGTGATACAGTTAAGAAACACCCTTGGTGGAGAGAAGGGAGCTGCATCTTGGGCCGGAATTGAGTCAAGAAAACATGTTGGAAGACACATGATAAAACACAAGCACGCACCTGCATTTGTTTCGTTTTTTTCAGATCAATAAGCCGATTTGTCTCCGTACCAGTCAACAAGTGATTCTTCTCTTCTGCTGTTTTCTATAGAGAGTCTGTCCGTCTGTCTGTGGTATGAAAAAAAAAAAATCACAAACAGCAGTGACGAGGCTATTTCTAATAAATATAGTGAATAGATTTTAAAATTTCATCATTCTGTTCTGCAGGAAAACAGCGGGGAGAAAAGGAGAGGAAAGTCAAAAACATAAGATGCATATTTTGTCATTTATCCGAATCAGATCATTTACATCATATATAGTTTTATATATATATATATATATATATATATATATATATATATATATATATCTTTTTAATCGATTATCAGCGTGTTTTCTTGTCTGCTCTCGACAAGAGATGAACAACGTGTCCTCTGTGAGCAGCCAGGCGCCATTTTTTCTTAGTCCTTTTTTTTCTAGGTCTGGGCGCAAAAAGGATCGATAACATGTCGTTTGAGAAATTTCGATACTTGCTGGTTATTTTGCTCGATACAATTAAAGGGCATCAGGTCCCTACAGGTAATGTTCCTTGTGAAGACTTTCCAGCTTAACTTGTCTCAGACAAACTCAGTAGGGGCTGAGCTCCTAGTTGTGGATGAGAACTGTGCAGCAAACAGACTTACATTGTGAATTAACAGGATTAAGTGCTTTAAGAGGCTTGTCAGGTAAACCTCAACCTGCCTTCCTAAAGACTGAGGCCGACTCTGAGCTACTTTCAGCCACTTTGAAGTCTCTAACTATCTCATCCATGACTGGCATATCGGAGAGCCTATTCAGCACAGCCGCACTGGTTCAACACTGTGATTGGGCATGAACCTACATCCAGCACATGCACCTGCACGCGCACACGCACACACACACACACACACACACACACACACACACACACACACACACACACACACACACAAATGAAAAACATGCATACCTGGATGGGTGTTTGACATATTCCCGGCTTTTGGTTTTAGCAAAGCCTCACCCAAAAACATCTCCTGTTTGTTTCAGTTACTCATTTTTTTCTTGTTTGCAGCTACAAGACAAGACTAGGGCTGAGCGATTTGGCCAAAATCTGCCTTTTTCATATCTATATATCAGAATAGAGCACGTTTTCTTGTCATTCAATAAATGGCCACACAGTAAAGCCTTCTTCTGTGTGAATGACACACTTGACAAATGAAAACTTTATTAAGAACTTTAGTGGGAAATAAACAAAACAGTTTGAGTGAAGTAATAAAGAAAGAATAAATAAAGGCCTTAGCTTTATCTAATCAAAAACTGCTGATATGTGCACTTTACAGCAGCGGCCCCCAACCTTTTTTGAGCCACGGACCGGTTTTATGTAAGACAATATTTTCACGGACCGGCCTTCAAGGTGCGGCGGATAAACACGACGAAATAAAATGATACGATCGGCATGACAACAAATGCATACAAAATACAACTCACAATAACGCTGAATCAGTGGGAGCTCTGAGCTGGTTTCTCTGCAACGAGACGCTCCCATCTGGGGGTGATGGGAGACAATGACACCCGAAGTGTGTTCCTTATGTCCAGTCTACTTCAGAATTGTGTTTTGATTGCTGTCACTGCGGAAAATGCCACTTCACAAAGACAGGATGTTGGAAATGGAAGCAGGGTTTTCAGTGCTTTTGTGGTGATCTCAGGATCTTCAGCCTTGATTTTAATTCAAAACACCAGCAGAGTTGTTGTCTCAAACACACTTTTAAGGCCACCGTGATTTACGATCTCCAGCAGCTGATCTTCCTCTGTCGCCACATATTATGCAGAGCGGGCGCGTCAGAATTACTCCTGATATTTAATTAGACTCCTGATATTGTCTGTTATATGAAGATTTATTTTCCTTGGAAGTTGTAGGCTCTTCTTCTGTCTCCTCAGTGGGACTTTTCTCCTTTGCAAAGAAGCTCTCCAAAAGTGTTTTACTCATCTTCGCTAGCTTGCGGGCTTCATTTTTTAGGTAACGTGTCACGTGACCGAGCAAACGTTGTCAAGACGCACAGGCGGATGAAAAAACCGGTCATTTTTCAAAATAAAACTTCTTTCAGACTCTGATAAATCAATAAAACGGAAATAATATAATATTTATTCTTTCTGCGCGACTCGGTAACAAATGACCCATGGACCGGTACCGGTACCGGCCCGGTGGTTGGGGACCACTGCTTTACGGGACAGGTGGAGACATTATGGCTCACGATAATTCATAGATGCACATCTTGGTCTGAATCAACTGCATGTAACGCCTCTACATGACCTCACTGATTACTTTATTGTTAATAATAACTGAGGTTTTAGCTCTAGAGAGACGTTTTACGTTCTATTATTAGAACTCCCGTTTTCACATTCAGTGTCACAGCAACGTAGAAGTGATGGACATGTAGTGTGATAGCATCAAACATTCATACCAATCTGAAATGCGCTACCGCTATATACAATTCATTGTGATCCGTGTTATCTGTGTGCACGGCTCCGCCATAGATTATTAAGTCAATGTTCTCATTTCTCTGTAGCGGGAAAAACAAGTTTACCTTTATATTGTGACTGACAAGACATGAGTCACATCCCATTAATGAAACCGATGATCACCGATACATTTAAAGAATTGTAGTGAAGTGTAAAAATAGTGTAACCTAGAAATCTCTTGTGTGTGCCTTTGATTTCATGAGCATGAGCTGCAGCTTGTAGCAGGCTGGGAGGTGTGTTTCTAGAGGCAAAGGGGACCGCATGCTGCTAAATGAAATCCAAAACTTTATGGATCTAGTGTCACATTTTTTAAAGGAAGTAGGGAACCATTTTCCTCAGTTTTACTGAATGTAGTTTAAATCTCCCAGAGTGGTGATATGTACACAAACTGCTGTCAACAGCCTATCAGCCTAATTAAAAAGACGGTTCCCTTTTGCACCCTATCATAAACACAGTTTAGCACATGTGGAAAACTGACACACCAATTGGCCTTGATGTACAAACATTATTATTATTATTAAGTCAATGTCATTTATGTTGGTTAAAAAGGCCGCGGTTATAAGTTGCTCTGAGAACAGAGGGAGAGAGAGGGCTGGACTGGGGCTGTTTGGGTACAGTCGCCTTGCAGTGGGCGGTATCACCGCACATCTCCTCAAAGCATGGAGAGCGACACATTTGCTCCCTCTCCGCTTGGATCTTCCTCTATATTATTAATACCTCACCCAGGAGAGGGAGTTGCCTTCAGCGAGTATCAAAGGCCTGTGCAGACGCAGCACTTCCTCCGTTATTAACAAAGCGACTCTCGGAGATCGAGACTTCACATCACGTACGGAGTGCCAAGAACAGAGCCTGGATCAAACCCTTTGATAAGGAAGGGAGAGTCTCTGTCTCCACTAAATGTCTGTGGGTCAAAATCTTTTTTACATTTTTTTTTCTCCCCCAATATCCTCCTTTTAGATATAGCTGTGTGATGTCCCCCCTTCTGTGGCCCATTTTGTGCACATCAGGTGATGTACATGATAATAATGATCAGGATGATGAGTGTGTGTGTGTGTGTGTGTGTGTGTGTGTGTGTGTGTGTGTGTGTGTGTGTGTGTGTGTGTGTGTGTGTGTGAGTGAGTGACCCCCGAATAGTCGATCTATGGAGCCTGATTCAACAGCCAATTGCACAGTGGAATCGTCGCCTCTACCTTTTACATGATGACACACCCGCAGTGTCGTCGTGTCGGTGCATTCGGTCCTGTTCAGAGATCAGCTTCCTCGGTCAATAAAGCGCGCACTGGGGAATTTATTCCTTCAGTATGTCTACATTTACCATCGGCAGTGATTGGACATGTGCATGAAATGTGGCACGTTTTCCCATAAGTTGAACACGGAGAGCATTCGAAATGTCACCTCTTTAAATAGCCACATATTTTGAGCGAATGGATTTTCTGTGACGCTGAAACAGGTCAGAGGAGTTAAGGAACCATCACAGTTTAAAATAGAAATAGGTTGCTAAAGCATGACATACTGTGCTGATGGAAAAATTGCCCAAAGATTCATAAAGCACACTCTGGTCCCTGGCTGCTGACTGCCAGGCTCCAACAAGTTATACGAAGATTCAGAGGTAACCTAAGTGATGACCTTATACAAATATCGCAACATTAAAATTTCATCATAAATTTCCTGCGACGACAGCTATTTAAATCTCATGGGAGTTGGCTCATTATCCCAGTCTCTGTAATGCCAGAGGAATCTACAGGATGAGGAACGCTCACACTGTATCAGCGGATGTGGCTTTAAATGGTTCTGGGAGTGTTTCTGATTCAACTTCAATGTTTCTCACAGGATTTTGCGAGACGATGGTAGGGGGACGCTCCCCCAGAAGAACATCTTGAAAGTGAAATGCATCAATCTAGCGTACTTTAAGAGCACACTTATGAGGGAGGATCTAAAGGGAGCGTCGTGCTCTTGTTAACGAGTATGTGCTCCAGCTGTGTTGAAAGGTTACTGAGCACATTGAAGCTATTTCAGTATTGCACGCAAGTATAATTTTGAGGTACTTTACTTGAGTATTTAAATGTAACTTCATGCTTTATTCAAGTCAACAACATCTCAGAGGGAAATATTGTACTTTTTACTTCACTATATTTGATATCAGTAGACTACATTGCAGATTGTTAATAGAAAATATTAAAAAGTAATAGTTAATATAAGCTCAGCCTTTACTAGCTGCACCACCAAAGTGATAAACACATTTATTCATCAATCATTATAATCCAATGATCTAGGCCTACCGGAAATATTTTCTTTGAAAAAGGGCCAAAGGAAGACAGCTTCCTCGGTTCATCATGAATCTGTGGCGGCAAAGAACAGACTTGGGCGCGCCGCCGCAGTCTAGGTAATGAATGTGAAACACTGGACTCAAAGCACTGGAAATACACGCAGTATTAGGGCAGCACACTATAGTGTACCAGTAGTCTACTAGCAAAGAAATGCATAGAGAGGCACCACCCTCTGAACTTCATGAGATCGTACTGCTGCGATGTTTTCTATGGGCTGAACGATGTGTCCCCTTCTCACGCCTGGAAACAATTTAACATCAGGCGTTCCTATCAGCAGTCAAAGACATAATGCCTCCTTTGATAGCATTCTTCTAGCTCAAGAGAGGCTCCATCACAAAAAAAATGGTGAAGCAGCATTTCCTGCCTACTGTGACTCAGCGCTGATTGGCCCTTTAAGGACACTATGGAATTAGAATATGAATAAGAAAGCTATCTGAAGGTGACATAAACAGTGTGAAGTGGGAGATAAACCTCGCCCCATGCTCGCATGACAGCTGAGAGGTGCTCGAAGCCAGCAGAGCCATTCACAACATTAATGCTCATTAAGGCTCTATAGTTACCCAATTAAAATGAATGATTGCTTGAGGAAATACTGGGAAGAACTATGTACACCACTCAGCGCTCAGTGAATGCAGTTTATATTCTCCGTTTCCTGCACTCCCTTACACTTACCAAATTTAATTTTGGATGCAATAAGTGAGCTAAATATCATTTCCACAGGTTCTTCGCAGAGCAAGAACCCGGGTGGTACAAACAATGCTGATGACACTTTTGATTTCTCGGCCTGAGAAGTTTCTCAAAGATCTATTAGAAGTTAAAAGTTTGGACCCCTATCAGGAACTCTATAAATTGCAGCGTTGGGGGATCCGTGCCTCCAGGCATCTGTGACTTTGACCATGAGTTTCTCAACAACCCTCCAAATCTTAAAAGTGACACCGACTGTTGGCCAACGTCGATGGTGGGCTGTAACAACGCCATAAAAATGGTCACCTTGACTAGTTTTTCCAGACACTTTTTCTTCTAGTGCTACCATCTGGCCGATCTATGTATTTTTTTTTATTGCCCGAGGAGTGGGGGAGATTTGAAACTAGTCCAGTGAATGTGATTTCCCTTGGACCTGCTGTCTCTGAGGTGCAGATCGTTTTACAGCCAAAAAAAACATCTTAAAAGACAAAAGGGTTTGTATTCTGAGTCTGTTCTCAGAGGCCCAGACCAAGATCTGACCTCCAGAAAACAAGAAGTGTGCGACTGAGACTAACAATGGTGGAGCATCGGGGGGGGTGGGGGAAAGCAAATCATCTAAGAATCAAGATTATTACCTTCTAACATTCCAAAATCGATTCAGAACTTCCAAAATATATATATTTTTTTACCCTTTCTCTACAAAATGAACTAGATATTGCATTTGAATATGAAAATGAATATTCAATGGTGAAAGAAAAAGCTTTGCATTTCCGCAGCAGCAGTCTGCCTCAGGCTCACTGAACGCACCGCCTGACTGGAGTCACACGACATCACTTTCATGAACGTGACATTAGGTCAAGCTGAACGCTGAATAATTCAACAACAACCGTCACAATGGCAGAGAACTCGGCTGCAGAGAGAGGGACACCGGGTCGCAACAGCAAGTGTTACGTCACATCATGTGAACTGGAGACGCAACCACTGAAAGTATTTCTGAGTTACAGGAAAATGATCATATTTACGGGAAAGGAGCCAACAACAAATGAAGAACTTTCAGGTAATATGTCTCCTGCCAGCTGCCAGCTTATTTAGTTGAGGAGGCATCGTATGAATAACTCCTCTTTTTAATTTCACGAATCAACTTTTCCTCGTCCATTGGACTCAAAGTACAGACGGGGAGAAACAGAAACATGGCGTTTAACAAGAGTTTAGTTGAAGCAGCACGTTGCCCTGCCCAGTACTTGGTAGCTACATTTTGAGATTAATGATGGATTTAATGCCATATTGCCGTAGTGGTATTGTAGTGGAGTAGTTTTACTAATACTAACATTTACCACTAAAGTACAGCAGATGCATGAAGGAAGAAAGTGAAAGGGCGCAATGACCTCAAACACAGCTTTGATCAAGGTATTTCCTGACACCTATGATTTCCATAACAGCTCTTAAGTGTTTCTTATTCAGTTCAACTGTACATACATACATACATACATACATACATACATACATAAATATATAAAGCAATAGAGGATATCAGAAGCATCCCGTCTCAGCCGTGAGTGGAAATTAAAATGTTACCCGTTTTCTGTTAGCAGAGCTCTCATACAGCAGCTGCCAGAAGATCAGACTAAGGTTTCTCTAAAAAGAAGGAATGATATACATGTAATCTATATGTATGAGAATAAAACTGTCCGATTCTGTGCTTATACGTAGCCTCTATGTGCGTGACAGTAAAACGTACGATTGTGCAAGTAAAAAATGTGTGATACCCAGTGTGTGTTTTGGCTTACAGGGCTCCTTACACATACTGTGATACTTCCTAGTGTTCTCTCAATCACTGCAGCGAGACGTATTTACTTCTTACTTGTATTTTGAATGTCAGTTGATGACAGAATAACTACACATTGAGAGATACGATTTATATTCCTCCCTGTGCCTCCTGGAGCCTCAATCAGGAGAATCGCTGCGGGTCAGTCAGCTATCAGAGTCGAGGATGACACTTCAGACACCAAAACCGATACCGCAGTATTGATGCGCAGATGACATTATTGATTACTTCAGATTTTCAACATGTTATCATCGTTGAAGCACATTTTTTTATGGGCCAAAAGGCACTGCTGAGGAAATACAACCTAGTAGAGCCAAGGTTTATTTCCACAGTATATACGGCTGGCAATGTAGTATATCATTTGCCGCAACAAATTTGATGATGACGTATATCTGATGGCCACTCACCAAAGGGAAGCCAGGAGACAACCGCGCCATAACTTAACCGCTGAGTGGTTGGTTGGTCCACAGTGTTCATAGGGTTAGGGACAAGACGTGGTCCTTTTCTGCCAACACTGTTTCTGTGGTTCATGCTGGAGGATGGGTAACTTTTTAATTTAAACTTTTTTTTTTTTTTTTAAATAAATAAAGCATAGTTTCTCTCTGTATTGGGAGGCTCAGGCTGCCACAATAATGTTTAATAGTTTTCCCCATCGATTCGTTTGAACATTATTCTCTGGAGTAATTGTTTGGTCTTGAAAGTGTCAGAACACTGTGAAGAATTGATCGAACCCTCGTGCAATTCCAGCTCTCCCGTAGCTTTGATGTCAAGACCGGCATCAAGCAGGGATATTTCATTTCAGCATTCCTGTTCCTTTCTATCAACTGACTGGATGTGGATGGAAACATTGCAGGGAGGGGGTAAGTGGACAATGTGGGGGCAGCTAGATGACCTTGACTGTTTTAAAAAGCAGAAACAAATGTGAAAAACGACAAGGTCTCACACCACCCAACAGAGCAAAGACAAGTGATGAAGATTTGCTCCAAAACTAGCAGCCCTGTCCTAAAGCACAGCACCCCCCTGGAGGAGGTAGGTAAGCATTCACATATAAGTGACAGATGGAAACATAAAAAGCAGGATCAATTAGGCTAGGGCGGTGAGGAAGACCGGGAGCTCAAATCACATTTCAATCAACACCAACATCAATACGCATCTTTAACTCCAACATGAAGTGTGTGATGCTCAGAGAAAAACAACTAAACAGGCCGCAAACACTCATTGAAACCTGCTCCAGGAGAATACTAAACATCTGGCAGAGAGACAAAGTGAGCAATGACCGAGCCGGGATGCCATTGACTTACAAATTAGAATGAGAAGGTATAGAGTTGGATTGGACACACCCACAGAAAACCGGCCACAAACATCCTCTGATGAGCCCTTTAATGGAACCCCCCCCCCCATGAAGACAGAAAAGAGGTTGCCCCGGGAACAGCTGAGGAGGAAGGCACAAATGTACAGGTGGGCTCAACTTGGGAGATCTCAAAAACCGCCCAACAATCGAGAGCTTTGGAGGACATTTGTCAACGAACAACAGGGGCAAAGGGATTACGTCAGTCAAGTCTATGCAATCAAATAGGGCTTCTGGTCGGTTGGTTTATTGGTTGGTTTATTGGTTGGTTTATTGGTTGGTCGCTGGCGTTGCTTACATAAAAAGGAGAAAAGTGCTTCTCAAGCCATTCAGTCCTGACAATTGTGCTACTATAATGCAAAAAGCTTTTATGTTATATAATTAATTTAAGGCTACCAGATAGAGTGCACTCCAGCTGACTTAGTTCATTTAGAGAACAGGCAGATTTTTTTTTTACCCCCCCCCCCCCCCATCAACCAATCAATTGGCTGAAGAGCAGAAGTAGAATTTCAGTCAACCAAGATTTTCTTTGGTCGACTACAGACCCAACAATTTAATGCCCCGATGGAAACAATTACCACCACACACAGATGGAGGCAGCTGGGTGTAACCTTGGGTTGAGAGGTAAAAAGAGAGGAAGACAGACTCAAGAAAGAATACCCCTTGCCACCTTAAGGATAACCGTATTAGTCACAGGAAGACTGGGGGAGTCACGCACTGCCGAGTGTTATTTCACTCCCCCTATCAGTGGCCTCATCTCTCTGTATCTCACTTCCACCCCGTCTCCCTCACTTTTCTAGGTGAACTCGTTATCTCTCAGCAGCGAGGTCTTTGGTCTCGCAGAGGCCAAGGAAAGGATCATTGGTTCTGGTTGTGTGTGTGTGTGTGTGTGTGTGTGTGTGTGTGTGTGTGTCATACAAGCACTTGAAAGAGAAGGGTGAGATGCCATAATAAAAGCATTAGTGGAGAGGTAAGGGTGCAGGGCTAAAATAGGATGAAATACAACCTCAAGGGAGCCAGAGAAGGACCAGGGAACTTTATGTGTGGGAACTTTTTTTTTTTTAGCTGCAGCTTCTTGCTGATCTCTTTTTAATCCTTGCCTCCTTCCCTTTCTTTCATCGTATCCTTCTTTCCTTTCTTTTTCCTAATTGCATGCCATTTGTCCCACTGACGTCTATGGAGTGATCTCAAAACGGTCACGAGAGTATTACATGATCTAGAAATGAAAAATAACATTTACAAATGTGTACAACAATTTGTGTGTATCTTGCATATTCACAAATCCAATCTACACACAGATACCAAGAAATTTGAACAAATGTAAAACAGTTTTAGATATGAACATTTTACATAAAGATGTTTAACTTCAACCTCAGATCTGATCATTTTTACCTTCAAACAGCTTCCTGTGTATATTAATGTCTAAAAATATCCAGGACAATCTTTTGCATATACTTACAGATCAATGTGTGCGCACAGACCTCATGTGGAGCTTTAAGATTACTTTCATGGTGTCCAGCTCATTTATAGGTCTTGTGATGCACATTCCGTGACCATTATGATATCCGCTTCACTCCGTAGCTGTGCTTCAGTTGATTCATCTCAGACTCCACTTCCTTTTTCCTGCCCTTGCATCTCTTAAAACGGAATCACAAGGAGGCAAGCTAAATACATTGAGTGCCAAAGAAAGAACAAATAGGCAGGAGATTATATTCCCATTAAAATCTTGGCTGCGCTCATTGTTATTGACATGGCAGAGCTCCTTGCTGCTGTGAGGGCGCACACACACACACACACACACACACACACACACACACACACACACACACACACACACACACACACACACACACACACACAGTGTTGGTTTCAGTTGTGGCTGTCTGCTCTATTTAAACAACACATCCACCCACACTCTAAAGAAGTGATGTGTTCAATATGACACGACGTGTTGAATTTCAACACGTCTACATAGTGTGTTCAGGGACAACACGTTTTGTGTCAATTTCAACACACCAGCTGTGTTACACAGCTCAAGCTGTGTTATTACTGCACTTGTGTCAATCATATATAACCCAGATAAACACATACAAGTCTGTACTTTTTGAACAGCAGAATTCCCTTTACACAGTAGCAGTTAAAATACGGTTATAATGATTCTGATAATAGATATTCAGCCGGTGTTCACAACTTTATCTTCATGTGTGTAATAGATGCAATTTGAAATATATATCTTGAAAACTGCAAACCTATCTACGTCATGTTTTTATGTTTGTTAAATTTGCAGTAGGATAACTAGATGATATGCTTATTATACCTATTCCAAACAAAAACACTTTAAAAACTCTACAAAAATAATTTTTCCTTTTTTTGGTATTTTGGTCAGACACACATACAACGCTGATTAGCGTGTAATATGTGTGGTATTTGTTATTAATGTACATTGGTACATAGAGGGAGATCAGAAGCTGTACAGGGAGGGACTTAGGACCCAGAGAGACGCCACACAAACAGCTGTTCACCGCTCGCTGCCCGGTGTTACGGTTTAACCAATGCGTCTGTTGTTGTCGTAGTTACAGCAGCTGTTGCAAATTGACGCATTCCGCTGAAGGTCGCCAGTTAACAGGGTCCCTGGTTAAACCGTAACACCGGTTCTTGTGTTAAAAATGTCCACTTAATAATAAAAAATAAAAAAACTGCGTTAACGCGCGATAAAATAATTGTCGGCGTTAATTAATGAATGCATTAACGCGATAATAACGCGTTAACTTGCTCAGCCCTAATATACATGTCACACATATACATACATACATACATACATAGAATAAGTCAAGTTCAGCAGCAACGTGTCCCAAACTAGCTCCTTATAGTTCTTGTTTCTAGTTCTAGTTTTATTACAATCATCTGCTGACTACAATTCATCAAGCTGGATGATCAATGCAATCATTTAACATGAAGTCAAACTCGATTCACATCGAACATACAAAGTCGAGGAGTTGCGTAATCGCATTAGCTTAATGTTAGCTGTGAGCTAATGTAAGCCAGCTAGCTCGCTAATGTTGGCAAACTGTTTTTTTAGAGATCCAACTTTAACGCTACTCGACATCCAACCAGCTCTGTGTTGTTGCAGTGCACAGTTTTCCTTCCATTAAAACATCGACCCACTGTTACGGTAATACAGCCAACGCCAATAACTCACCGCTAGTGTTGGACCGTCCTGCTGTGACGCTTCCATCTTCTGCAGTTTGACTGTTGCAACTTGTAACATTTGAAATAGCTCAACGGTGATTGGTCAACCAAGTGTTCTGTACCCTCTTCCACACGTCTCGGGAGGATACACATTTTATATTTTTGTTTATTTGGAAAACAATTATTTAAATTCCTATCGATTAATTCAATTGCTGCTCTCAACCACACACGTGTGTGTGGGCTGACCCATTGTCATACGACACACGTGTGTTAAAAGGATACAGAAATGAGACGGAGTGCGTTGTTGAATAAAGTGACGGAGTGTAGCGAGTAGTTCTGGTGCTGGCTGTGTTGGGGTCTCTCGACAGCCCCGCTATCCCCTTGTGTTTCTAAGAAACCATATCAAAGCTTTGAAGCTCCCTTTGGATCACACAGAGCCAAGCTGTCTTGCAGAGGCAGCTGTGTGTACATATGCATACTGAGGACAGTGTGATGTACATACGCTTACTGAGACAGTGTGGTGTAAGTAAATACACCCAGCAGGCGCACGCACGCGCGCACACACACACACACACACACACACACACACACACACAAGAAAAACACAAAATTGCACATAAAAGTACTTACAAGCACAAATACACACCACCTTCACAGCCAGCACAATTCGCCATGAAATTGAATGGATGGGCCGCTGTTCCACTCCTTGGTCTCACAGTGTGTGCACGTAGCTTGTGTCTGTGAATGAATGCGGAGAATACTTGTGCATTTGTGTGTGTGTGTGTGTGTGTGTGTGTGTGTGTGTGTGTGTGTGTGTGTGTGTGTGTGTGTGTGTGTGTGTGTGTGTGTGTGTGTGGCTTGCTTGTATATCAGAAAGACAGAGCATCAGGAGAGAGACCGTCATCCTCATAAAACATAAAACAAGTATTTTGAAACCGCTCTGTGAGCTGCAAAAATATAAATATAAAAATTCAGCATCCAGTTATGTCAAATAATTTGACTTTGGATAAAAATGAGTGATAGATAGACTTGTACAGTAAGTAAGTAAGTTGGCCTCCTGTTCCCATTTGTTACCAAGCTGGGCCTTTAAAAGAAATCCAATCTGCTCAGAAATCATGTTAAATTTTACAGAAACCCAACCAAACCACATGATACCAAAGTTATCCGGATGTTTTTTTTTTTTTTTTATTGTTAGCTAAATAAAAAATGGTCATCTGCTGCCGCGGCCCCGTTGTGACTTTTATAATCACGATTAATATAGAATCAACATCTGTTGGTTATTATGGACGTGTCAGCATTCTCAGTAAGCAGTGACACGGGGAGGTTTATCATGCTGATGTTTTTTAATTGTTTAATTTTAATCTGGAACTAAAAATGGAATGTATGCTTTTTTTCGTTTGTTGTTTATCCGCTAAATATGCAGTCATTTCAAATGGTTTAGTTACAAAGCAAAATAGGTCGCTATGTTGACCAGAATGCAAATTCAGAACAAAAAGAAACACATTATTTCATTGTAATTTAAAAAAATACTGAAAACAAGGACATACAAAGATCATTAGAGCTACATAGTACCTGATGTTCAATATCCCGACCTGACTGGTTAAACCAGCAGTACAACTCTTAAACTTGAGTGCATGAACTAGCAGTGAGTTAGCTTATGATAGTTATTAAAAGACAGTTGACAGTTGCTAAGAAAAGACTCTCACCTTTCTGTTTGCCTTACTCTTGGCTGCACAAGCATTTGTGAGTGGGTTTGGCTTCGCCGTGCCGTGTGTACTTGTGCGTCTCCTGATAGCTTGAAATATTGATCGGAAGAGTCCCACACCATGGCACCGGGGGAGTGTCCAGCCAGGTGGCGATGTCTGCCAGACAGCCTCTCAGAGTGAAAAACACGGTGCGTATCGCACTCGTATCCCTCTCTCATTTAGATGGTCCTCAAAGGCCCCATCAGCACCGCTTTTTTATCTCTCCGTTATCACACCAGACCGGCCTCAGACTCATTTGTGACAGGGACACCACACAGTCTTACCGGCTTGCTTGTTTGTCGAAACAGTCTTTATGTCTGCCAGGAAAAAAAAAGCTGCACATCTGGGCCTTTCACGATAGCTCATTTCGTTGGACGATATATTGTCTCAAATACTCGAGTTGAGTTAAACCATATTATCGTAACGGCTGTTAATAGACTCTGAATGAATCACCATACATTTACATTATGGGGCAGGCTACTCCTCCTCATTTCCCATTCTTAATTCAAGCCAATAAATGCATCTTTTTTTTTAAATATTATTTTCTTTCTTAAGCTATCCATTCTCTTACATTGTCAATAGTGTGCTGTCTGATACGGTGGTCAGTGATACTGGAGCCCCACAGGGAACTGTTCTGTCTCCCTTCCTGTTCAACTTGTACACCACTGACTTCCAGTACAACTCGAGGTCATGCCATCTGCACAAGTTCTCTGATGACTCTGCAGTGGTCGGGTGTATAAGGGACGGACGGGAGGAGGAGTACAGGGCAGTAGTGGATGACTTTGTGGAGTGGGCCGGTAGAAATCACCTGCTTCTGAACGTGGCCAAGACCAGAGAGATGGTGGTCGACTTCAGGAGGAAGACGGCTCCACAGCCGCTGAGAGTTCTGGGAGAGGACGTGGACATGGTGGAGGAGTACAAGTACCTGGGTGTCTCCATCGACAGCAGACTGAGCTGGAAGGCCAACATCAACACTGTGTACAAGAAGGGGATGAGTCGACTCTTTTTCTTGAGGAAGCTTCGATCCTTCAACGTGTGCAGCAAGATGTTGGAGATGTTCTATCAGTCTGTTGTGGCCAGTGCACTTCACTTCTCCGTAGTCTGATGGGGGAGCAGCATTGGAGCCGGAGACACCAACAGACTTAATAAATCTGGAACAGGTGGTGGAGAGGAGGACACTGAAGAAACTATTATCCATATTGGATAACCAGGACCACCCTCTCCACCACCTACTGCAGGGACAGACTGATCCAGCTCCACTGTCACAAGGACAGGTACAGGAGAACATTCCTGCCTACCGCTATCAGACTGTATACATAATATATACAATAAATCACCTCGGGCCAAATCATTCACTGTTGGTTAAACCTCTGCACTACTGTTTATTTAGTTGATTTAATATTATTCTATTTCATTGTATATAGTGTGCATTCTTTATCTAATATCTTTACTCTGTTATTATAATTGTATATATTGTGTATTGAAATGTGCATTTTTTTATATAATAAGATTTTTACTGTAACCTATTGCTGCTTGCAACAAAATAATTTCCCCTCGCGGGATCAATAAAGTTACTATCTATCTATCTATCTATCTATCTATCTAGTGTAAAAAATGGTAGAATTATGTTTTGAGTCGAGTATCCTTTTTATTTCCCAAAAATACTGTGATATAAAATGTTGGTCATTTGCCCACCCCTTACAAACAGGCATGTAAACAGACAATATCGGGGTCAGCAAACAGGATTGAGGTCATGTCCATATATTGTATAATAGGCCTATATAGCAAACATTGGGACAGGCTTATGCACATCTGCAGCTATTTCATACTTTAAAACAGCAGATGGGAGTTGGATTATAGAAGTTATATACATGGTCTGCTATATAAAAAGGTACAAGCCAAGATGAATAAGCAATTGCCCATACTGTTAGTTCACTGACGAGGGCCCTATGATTTCCCCAATGCGGACAACATGGACGTCATCACAAAAAAATTCCAACACGAAGTTTGTGAAAATATAAAACAATAAAATTCATAGAGCCCTAACCAAATACCATTCATCATGCTTTCCTGTTGTCGGCTAAATTACTTGAAGGACTCACTGGAGTTAAGAGGCCGTACCTCATAGACAAGCCTGAAAGTAAAACCTGCTCATAACAACTCATTTTGGCTTTTTAAAAACTCTATATTATCGAATTGAACGCAAAATGTCTGCTACAACATAAACTCAGCCGCTGAGATTTAAAACTCCTATATATTCCTACTCTGTATTCTTTGTGTTGTCTTCACTAAAATAAAAGAGCACTCGGCTGTTTTGTCGTAGTAAAACATAAAGCAGCACTGGAATGCATAATGCTGTCAGAAGCCACGTCTTACAGACTTATGTTTGATTAAATGTGACAACGCAGACAGCGTCTCGATTTGTAAAACGTCAGCCTCTCTCCAGTATATTACAACTTTTCCCAACTCTAACTTTTGACTCGATTGCTGCTCGTTAAGACAGTCGAGACAATCAGACTGCAGAGAATCTTGGGACACTGAAAGAGGAATTTAAAAAAAAAAAAAAAAAGGGGCTAATCCACATCCACTCATTTTCTCTCTAAAACGTTCATTTTTACCGAGCTTACTGGAGCTTGAACACATCATAATGCGTCGCTGCAATTAATCCGGGCGGCATGAATGACAATGGGTTACAATATATGACAAGTATCTTATTGAGTACGTTGTTTCGGACGCTTTAAGGCCGGTTATTTTAAACTTTCGATTGTGACAATTTGTGTGCTTTATGTCTTCTTCACTCACGCTGGAGAAGTGCCACACCAATGGCATGTTTTGTTCAATCGGTGCGTCTCTACTGACTTACCTTACATTCCTCTTAACTCTAAAACATTACAGAAACACGTGACCTCATGTCCACTTGAATTAATTGAGCATACATGGGTACAAGAGAGCACTCGCCCTCTTCGCCTCCTTATGCTGTGAGTAGACTTCAAAGCAGAGAAAGTGCCCACCTGCCTGGGTGCGTAACGCTGGCTTCTAGCCTCGCGGAGAGATAACCAGCCGTAGCTCTAAACACCCCCAGACAGACCCTTATCCCTCCGGCTTAATGTCCTTGTGGCTGAGGGTAATGCAGAGAGATGGATGGCCCCGACCTATCCCTCCACGCCGGGGTCCCTGGCTGTGAGATTGCATGCCTGATACTATCCTCCATCTCTCTGTGTGTGACAACCTAACTCCGACTCCTCTCCCCCCCCCCCCCCCCCCCCCCCCCCCCCCCCCCTCCCACCAAACCTCCCAGATCGATACGGCTCGCTGATGTGCTGTCCGTCAAATCCATGGGCTAAGCAATACACCACCTACCCG
Source organism: Cebidichthys violaceus (assembly GCF_023349555.1). NCBI lineage: Eukaryota > Metazoa > Chordata > Actinopteri > Perciformes > Stichaeidae > Cebidichthys > Cebidichthys violaceus. The sequence goes on along the minus strand of NW_027176329.1, from coordinate 7,182,607 downwards.
TGAGGAGTGATGGCTGCGAGACAGTGCATGAAATGGAGGTAACACACACACACACACACACACACACACACCATATGTGCTCACCAGTTCCTGAAACGGATCACTCAATCTGGTGCCAAACGATGGGAATTTTTCCTGGCTGCTGTGCCATCGTTCTCTCCTCGCTCTCTCTCTACTCACATCCTTGACATGTCATGATCAAACGGGTGCTTTTAGAGTTCAGCAGTTGACCTGGACTCCAGGAGGCCGCCATTCATATCCCCCCCCCCCCCCCCCCCTTCCTCCGACTTGCATTCTTTTAGCACTTCATCCCTCCATCACCCCTCTATCACCTTACATCCTTTCCTTCATCAACAAATCCCGCCATTTCTCTTCCCCTCCGGACGGATAGTTTCCGTATCATTCACCTTTATGTGAGCAACCCCTCCCTACCCAACTCATCCCCCTCCGTGCTCTGCGAGGTGCGATAACTGACTGGCTGAGAGGGTAATGGCGAAACGGAAGCGTGGCCCCCAAGCATGAAATGAAAACATGGGTGATCCACAAAGAGAAATCTATCTTGGAACAGATGTCAAGTGAAAGATGAGAACCTTGATTCTTCGCCACACACTCCTCAATCGCTCCACTTTACCAGATAGCATTAGAGACGATATTGTATTTCAATAGATGGCAGACAAATGTGCATGAACATTCTGGAGACAAAAACAACAATGAGATCATCAAGGTGCAGGGACCATAAAAGGTCAGCCGCTACAGTACAAACGTACTCTGTGTGACTTCCGAATATAGACATGACAGCAATAAGTTCATACGCACCCACGTTCTAATAAGGACTTAAAAAACAAGGCACAGCGTATTGCAAATGCATGAATACACACATGCATACACATGCAGACCAAGCCTTAATAACTTTCTCATCCGCCTCCTTATGTTTCCCACTCCTCCGTGTCATTATACAAAAGCCACGGCCCACGACTTAGAACATTTCATTCATGTGCAAATTTTGGTTAACCTCCGGGGAATACAAACAACGTGATTTCAAATGCATGCCGTTATTGATGGAAGTGGATGAACGCTTGCAAGGAACAACGCAATGGCTCCCTTTCTATCCACAGATCATCCTCGGTAGTCACAATCGAACAAAAAACAATATGATAATGTAACACTTTAACCTCAACTTTTACCTCAAAGTTTGTTTGCAGACGAAAAACTATTAAAAAGGCATCTGTATTTACTGCTGGGCACATTTTATAATGAACAGGATTTTACGAGTCATTGTAAGATCCCACAATTAACGATACGATCCGCACGCAGGAGGCCTCACTTAAAAACCAGCTCTGCATACGGCCGAGGAAACCAGCGCTGGTTACGGGCCTCGAGCCGACTGTGGGTGGCCAAAGGTATAAAAGGATGGGGTACTGGTGCACCGGTGTGAATGCAGGGCCCTGCGTGAGCAATAAAATAGATATTTACTGTAAATCTTCAGCAGCTAGGGGAGCAATAAACATCACAAACACAATCAGCTGCTGCTTTAGTGCTGCCTACGCATCTGTTCTTCTCCTGGGGAGGAAGAGGGAGCGAAGGAGGAGAGACGGGAAAGTGAGTTGGGGCAATCTATGGCTTCCGCTGCATCCTAGATGCACTATAGATAGTGTCTACAGTGAGTGAGGGATGACGAAGGAGGGGGTTTTTTTGTCTTTAATTGGCAAACCTCTGCGGGTTTTACCCATAGCAGGATGCTGAATCCTGAAGTTAAGGGTTCCTTGAAATGAAGGCAAACCCTCACGAATAGCTCATAATAACATCGGCTTGTCGTCAACTGCAAATAAAGCACCTGATCTTTAAATGTAAATATTAAATTGCCCAATACTGTAAGGTGGTCACGATAGCCCTGTAAATTCAACACAGGTAATTGAACAAAATAGAAGCATATTTTTGCTTTTCTACTTTAGAGATTATATGATGACACAGTGCACATATACTGACACACACACACACACACACACACCCTAACCCGTATCGCTCATGCATCTTCCTTACACACGTTTACAGAGGATTAAGATCAAGTAGAGGTACAACCCATAAAAGTTCACATTCACATCACAGCATATCAATGCATGGAATCAAATATATTACTGACCCACACATCCTTCGTATTTATTGGGATACTGGAATATAGCACATGTGCATAATGAATCTTCAAGTCACTTATCAAAGATTATTCAGTATAAAGTAGCCTACAACTTAAAAATCAGCAGCACAGAGCCTGCATGGCGTGCACGGCCACGGCGGGCCGTTCTGCGGGGGGGGGGGGGGGGGGGGGGGGGGGGGGGGGGAGAGGGGGAGAGGGAGAGAGAGAGAGAGAGAGAGAGAGAGAGAAAGAGAGAGAGACAGAAAGAAAAAAAGAAAGAAGAGGAGAAGATAAGGAAATGAGTTGCTTCACTTACCAGTATTTGAAGACCATCACCCCTCAGCACGGTGGCAAAATACTCAGTGAGTCAAATAATCCCAATGAAATTGAGGTCTTCCTCCACATAGAACTGCATACTGCAAAACTCCTTTCTGCACGCGCTTACTTCATGCTCTCTTCTCCGACGTCAACCCGGTGGAGGCCCAGCTTCAAGTGAAGCACGGTAACTGTTAGCTAACGTTAATATTGATAGAAATACTAAAGCTAAATATGGTTTCGCTGGCAGAGCTGTGGTGACTTCCATTTACATTTGAAAAGTGTCTTTTGTTATTCGCAGAGGCCTGAAATGACCAACGTTAGGTGTGTAAGGTGTGGCAACTTCACCTGGGCTCATTAGAGCGGACTGAGGCGCGCTTCTTCTTCTTCTTTGGTTATATTATGTAAAGGACTGCGAATCGATGTTGAAGGTGCATGGCGCCACCTACTGTACCGGAGTGTGTAACACTATTAGAAGGAAAGGAAATTATTAAAGAAATTGTGTTGTGGATATTTAACCCGTTTCGTTCAAATATTTAGTTAAAGGCTTTTACATTGAACGTCTTACACTTTATCATAACACGTTCAACAGTTTTCTTCCATTTCATGTCTCACATTTATCTCACAGTCTGTTTATGTTGTATAAAGATATATTAAGTGCCATCTTCTTTTACATTTACCTTGACACTTCTCACTGTGAATTTTGTTATATCTAGTGTTGTTATTTTAGATTTCCTGACAATTGCTTGAAAAATAAGGGGAGCCTGGATTGAATTGGAGAAAACACCTTCCATTTCGTTTGATTATTAAAAAACTTGTGAAAATCAGATAAAAAGTAATATATTTTATTTGTATTTTAAAAATGTCTTACCTTGAAGGACATGATCAGCAGATCATATTTGTTTTCTCCATATGCTGAGCTGTCCTCATAGAAAAATAACCTCCTTTCTATGTGATGTAGTGATCAATGCCTTTTACAGCAGAATGTTTTTTTGTTTTTTTCGTCAAAACCAAAAAGCATTAACTTTGATGTTCCTCCTAAGATTTTCTATTGACTTTTAACTTTCCGTAGGTGGTGCTGTTTTTGTCTCTTATCACCTGTTCCAATCCAGAGTTTACCAATTTGTTCCAAACATTAAGCAACACATTAAGTCGCTTCCTGTGCACCTCAGATTTAACCCTTGAGAGACCCAGTACATGCAGATGTTTAGCACAGGAAACGCTACAACAACTGTAGACGCTCATATGAGGGGCGCGTTCAGTAGGTCATGTCATGTGGCTCTGGTGCCAGGGCAGAGAAAACTGATGAAGGGAGAGCTTGATGAAGGTGAGAGCGTGCCATCTGTGCAGCTCTCGCAATTTCTCACCTCAATGATGCACGACACATTTACACAACTCCCTCTCTCTGCTTCCAACCATCTCTCAGTCTTCTCTCAAGCTGGCCACCATCCATCTGTAACTGCACCAGTCTGCTTCACACTCACTTTTATGGTGCTCTGCAAATCAGTCTGTGTGTAATTCCCCCGCGTACTTACACGCATCCCCACTCGCTCAATGCTGAGCAAAACACCTGGAAGAACAACAGTAATTGTAAGGTTTCCAATTTGATTGGAGGGTCACCGACATCAAACGGGCAGTTCCCTACAATGACTGGTCTGCGGAAATCTCTTTTAAATTTACAGTGGATGGAGAGAAAATGGACACGAGGCAGAGATGGGAAGAGAGTGACCTCGGCGCCGCATCAGTGCCCCACAATCGCTGATAAACATCCCTCATGGCAAAGAAGGGGTCAGCATCCAGGGACGGGCAGTGAGATTTTATCTGCAGAGCAAACCTGTCATGGAAAGAGCTGAGAATTTCCTGCGCACATGCAGGTACATTTACCAGAGGCGGTGGAACAGGAGGAGACATTCGTCTTAGAATTTTTTAAAGTGTATTTTATTATTTTGTGAACAAAGCTGATCTCAGGTATATATGATGAATGCTAGAGTTTGCAGTCTTGCAGGTGTTTTACAATGTAGCAAAAAAAATGCTCACTTGTGTCGTGATAGGTTACTGTTCTGCTTTGGCTTTCTTTATCCTTTTTTGCCAAAGACTGAAACTGTAACTTATACTGTAATTCGAAAATGTATCTATTTAAATATTATATACAATATACTAGCAGGAATATAAAGTGATCAGAAAGTTTGTCTTTTACTGGACACTATTCTGACAAGTTAATAGTCATGGCTTGTGGACTTTATGTATTTTTTATTCTTTTTTTTTTTTTTTGCATCACAGCTGGTCACGTTGGGTCTCTGCCCCTGTGAAGTTCCTCAGCCTAAAGCACCCAATTATTACCAGGGACTGTCAGTGAACATATGCAGTGAAGTTCAAATGAAACAAATGAGGTGCAACAGAACAAAAGCAATCTCTTTTCCTGTGACTCCTTTCATATGTTTGCGATTATAAGGATCACCAAGACATAAAAATATAATGTATACTGTGATGTGGCTTGGTTCTTGTCTGCACTGCTCTAGTAAGAGATGAGGCTGATTTACAACAGAAAATGTGTTTGACTTTGAAGTAGATATACCAGCAGTGCAACGTCCAAGGGTGGCTTCTGATCACAGCATGCCTTCATGTTATGAAGTTGTTCCTTTACTAAGTCCCAAATGAGAAAGTAAAATATTGTGCCATCATTACAAGAGCTTTGGGATGAAATATAATCCATTTACCCATCAAAACTGTCATAAATTTCTCACCTAGGCAAACGTGGAGTCAGTAAATCATAAGTCTCTGATGGGTCATACCAAATAAAACTTCAAAATGTTTTCAAATGTACATAAATCCATTCCCTAACAGCTTTTAGATAATGCAATGCTGTGGCCAGTGGTTACAAAATAGCCGAGATTCAACAACCCGCAAGCTGGCATCCCTGCATGTATCCCCTATCTTCAAGGTTATTGCCGAGCCATTTGTTGCGCGTTAGATAATTGACTCTTAGATGAGGAATAACCATGATTTATGGTGAGAGAGAATACATATTCCTTCATATCTCAGTGGTGATTTATGGTGTGATAGAGCCCAAGTGATGGCCATTTTATCTGATTGTACGTCACGCAAAGTAGTCGATCAAGTCCGCGCAATCAGTCACACCTCGTCCCGGCCGAGATGACAAGGATGAGAGGCAGGGGCTTCTCTCTCTGGATTTCTTTGGTCTACTTAAAACTCTTTAAGGCAAGATATTATATGCAGAGCTGGGTAAACCATGGTCAACTAAATCACACCCACCCCACACACACGCTGGATTTATGATGACGGATAAACCCGAGGCTTAGGACTGGCATTCGTCATATGCAGGACTGGTCTGTGGCGAGGCTCCACATTTTAAACATATTTAACCTTTTCATGTGGCTTACTTCATTTCCTGCTCGCCAATGTAACTCACTGGTAACTTTAAATGTTCAAACAGATTGTATAAGCGGGTCTCTTTATCATTAGTCATCATGAAGGCGGACTATTTCCCAGCGGTTACGTCATTTCTTTTAGTGGCTTAATTCAGTCCTCGCTGCAGTAAACCGAATATCGAGCATTCTCTTGCTGAAAAACTCAATATTTAATTTGACCATAAGTAACTGACAAGGAAAAAACCTTAACTTCCTCTTGACCTTTAGGATGCAGATCCTTAATACTTCAGATGCCGTTTGCGAGTGTGTGAGCATGTGTGTCTGTGTGCGACTGTGGCGCCATCAATTATTAATTTTCAATATCTAATTCAGGATCATATCCTCTCATATTCTGGGGAGTGCTCTCCTCATGTCGGGAAAGAAATGGAACTCTAGGTACAATAGATGCCGGAGTCCTTGTAGCAATGATTTGGTTCAGATTCCTACTGTCCTCTCAGATTTAGCACTAGATATTTGTAAAACCCTTTAATACACCTCATACTAGCTTTAATCTAACCAACAGTATTCACATCCTCCACTGATACAATTTAATAGCACTGCCTGTGGCTGTACCTCTCTCCAATTATTTGTCATATTAACCTTATTCTTGCTTTCACTGCCTCTGTCCATGCCCTTATCACATTGTTTTCTTCCTTTTTTCCTCCACCACCAATTGTCTGGTTTACCGTATATACTTCCCACACAGAGACCTCTACAATTCCATTTCTACAAATCTGATGTATCCATAATGCATATCCCTTTTAAAAAACATATTCTTACTGTGATTTCACTGCTCATTTTCATGCCAAACTTCTACCCTCCTCACTGATGAAAATCATGGAATAAATATTTTAGGTTACTTTTAAGAAGCAGATGCATCTGCTCTACCAAGGGGTGACTACGGTATGTGGTGGGTGATTAGAGGAGTCACAGTGGGGGAGCTCCAAGTGCTTACCAAGCATTCCCTTTACCATTGGTGGATGTATAAAAGAAGAGCGATGTGATGAAAGTGGACCAAGTGTATTAATTGGATTTGTGCAAATGGTGGGACATAGATTCCTGCTATACCCAACATCCCCAAACAGTGTATCTGGTTTCAGGTTGGATTCAGACCAATTTCTTGCCTCGGGCTCAGGCCTGCAATGCACTGCAGGAAAAGACAGTGTGTTGCATTAGCCTGGCAAACAAAAGGTCAATAATGGATGAAATAAAGCAAAAACCTGCTACAGGGTAGCTTCTAAAAATCCCCAATGACTCTGAGAATTCTTCTTCATTGAGGGAACAGTATCGCCTTGTAGGACATAACCAGGTCTGTATTGTTCTGGATTTTAAAACTTTGAACAGCAAAGCACAGATGGTAAAGAAGTTCTGAGTTGCCATATTGGAAATAATAGTGTATTATTATAAGACGCCCTACTGCCATGTGCTGATAGTTGGCTGCAGTTTGTGTTATCAGAGCAGGACACTTTGAAGATATACAGTTTAAAAAAAGAGTATCACAAGTCTTTTTTGTTCCATGGCCAAATGAATAGGCCCACATTAATGCCACTAACAGTTGGTCGGAGATTTAGGTGTGTTATGCTAATGTGGCCTTGAGCCACTAGCGTTAGGCAGAAATGAGGAATGGGCCGCAGAGGTCTGGGAAGCTCACTTCTATCTAAGTCCATCGTTGGATGGATTAAAGACTAAAGGTTTGAAAATTTAAAATAATCTGAAATCACTTAAGGCAATTCATCAGATTTCGGGCAGTTCCCTTTAGAGCCACCTAAGGCTTCATACGATTTTTTTTTTCACAAAGCAGCCTAGTCCTTGAGACTTGTAAAATCAGTGGGGTTCCACATTTTAGGAAATATCTGTCTAATTTCTGGTGAAGAATTACATTACATTACATTACAGTCATTTAGCAGACGCTTTTATCCAAAGCGACTTACAATAAGTGCATCAACATTGGTAATCAAAAGAACTACTAGTCACCAGAAGTCATAAGTACATTTCCTATTCCAAACAAGCATCTAAGAGCATGAAGCAGAGCATAACTCAGAGTCAAAGTACAGTGCAGAAACAAACAAAAACAGTAAGTGCAAAAAAGTAATACAAATACAATAAGTGCAACAAGCTAGTATGAACACAATAAGTGCTAAGTGGAAGGCTCAGGGTAGCACTTCCTGAATTAGATGGTAAGATTTATCCCACTCTCATATCTGCCTGTTAAATATAAAACCAAACACTGGAAACATGGTTTAACATCCAGCCTGGCTTTGTCCAAAAGGTAACAAAGTCCACCTGCCTACATTTCAAAAGCTAACACCGCAAGCTATACTATTGGGAGCAGTTGCTTCCTGGAGTCTCCACTGGTTGCCTGGAAACTGCTCCCAGCGAAGAAATGATGCAGCAAATAACACCCGGTAAAATGGCGGTAAAGTTGACGTTTTTACACTTTGGATTATGTACAGAGTTAACCTTTGTTACCCTTTAGACAGAGCCAGTCTAGTTGTTTCTCCTTGTTTCTAGTCTTTCTGTTCGCTAGGATAACCAGCTACTGACTGTAGCCTTATATTCAAAAGTCAGATATGAGAGTGGTATCGATCTTCTCATCTAACTGTGTGTATACATGTACATCACAGAGAATTAAACTGTTCCTTTAAAGAAGCAGGTACAGGCTGGGTTCAAGTCTCACTTTCATGCCCATGCAGACATGTACAATTAACTAACCCGATGAATAAATGTAGAACATGGCCCCATTATTCATTGTACATCAAAGATAATGTTTCTGAAACGTGGTGTTAAAAAGTTGAGCTAACATTTTCTTTTACATCATCTTGTGTACTTTTTTTTTTTTTTACTGAATTTCCTATTTGCACATAGCTATATAAGTCATTTCTGCAATCTTTACTATTGCAGTTAAAAGTGATCTATGAAACCCATAACATGTTTGCAAGATTAAAGATTGCTGATGTCTGCAAAGCATTGAGGATGCCAGATGTACAAAGAGGGGGCATATTGATAGTGGTGTTGCATACTGGCACAAAAAAAAATCGGTGGTATTTCATTAAACACAAAGCTTATTTTGGAGGACGTCAGCCATTTGTACATCGTGTAGTGAGTACTAAATCTAACCTCTACCCAAGAATGCTGTTGTTTGCTCTGTCGCTTAGAGAAGGCAGTACTTTTTTAAGCCACGCTGACTAATGGAAGCCTGAGTCAGAGACTCTGAAGCCACCGACGACCATGTAAGACCAGCCATTAACTCCACATTTAACCATGAAATGAAAGCTCAACAGGCGGCAACAATTCATTGCAAGTCGTGGATGCCGATGCTCTGCCTCTCCGCTCCTTCTCTCTTGCTTCTCCACTCCGGCTCCTCATTGAGAGGCTTCACATAAATGTTTAACTCAGCCAAGTAAATCCTGCAGCAAGGAACGTCAAAACTAGACAGTATCCACACAATTTGTAAACCTGACAGACTCATACACCGCTGTATATTGTATCAATATACACAAGCACATACATGAAGTACAGTATACACCCTAAGCATACTCTATACATCAGGACACACAAGCACAGGCATGAAGATGTGCACTATGCAAACACATAGCAACATCCCATCCTCCCCTTCTCACTCACTCTGATCGACAATATTCCAGTCCAACCCCCCTGTAGATATCATTTGCTGGTTCGTGCGCCCACGCTGTCAAGTTCCAATGTTTGCCTGAAACAAGAAATGAGATGGGAGTCAACAGCAGAAAAATAAATAAAACTCTGTATACTCTATCTGCCAACCCAGGCCTTGGCATCACACCTCTGCTCTAAAATGGCAGCGCCAACCCTGTGGTGCAGCAGAGTTCCCTGTTTAAAGGCTGATCAGACCCTCCATGTTGTGTTGTGTGACAGGACACCCGCTACTTTGAGGTTAGGTCAGTTTTTCCACTAAGGAGGGGAGTGAAGGGAATAATATTTTTGATACATTTGTTATCTAGACAGTACTGAAACAGCTTTGTTAAGAGTCACAAATGACACCCTTATGCAGGCCGATAGGGAGGACCACTCCATCTTAGTCTTGCTTGATGTCAGCACTGCCTTTACATACCATTGATCATAACATTCTCATCAGTTGATTAAATAGTTGTGTTGGTATCTCACGGAGAGCCCTAGAGTGGTTTGTGTCATATTTGTCAAATACGTTTCTCGGTCTCCATGGGTAAATATGTTTCCTCATCTGCTACGCTGTTAAGCAGGATGCCTCAGGTGTCAAACCTCACCACTGTTATATTCTCTCTGTTGATGTTTCCCTTGGGCCAGAAAATCAGTCGCTTTGTTAAGCAAAAGACAGTCAGCTATATGTTTCAGATAACCCATAGCAACCTAAACACCCGCTGCAACTACCTAGCCGCTATAAAGGACTGGATGTGACGCAACTTTCTTGACTAAACTGAGCTTCTCATTATTGACCCTGAAAAGACTGCAAATGGCTCTCTTGCCCACTAAGTCAAACCTAACTCTGTGAATATTGGCGTTATAATGAATCCTCAATTGAAATTCAAAAACCATGTCAAAAATTGGTTCAACCTTGTCAACTGCAAAATCAGACCACAGATACAGGGTCCTCTGTGTGTGTGTGTGTGTGTGTGTGTGTGTGTGTGTGTGTGTGTGTGTGTGTGTGTGTGTGTGTGTGTGTGTTTGAGTGTGTTTTTGCCTCCATACGCACATACAAATCTCAGTTTCAGTGGAATCACAGTTTGAAATGCTCAACTCAGGCCTAGCAGCGATGCCTTAGGGCTCCACAAAAAACAGCAATCCTTGGCCTTTTGAAACGTTATCCTGTTGACTGCACTGCCACTATACTGCTTGGTCACCTCTTTCACTGGGCTTTCCATGAGAGTTATGAGGGGAGACTTGACAATATCCATCTCTTCATGCACTAGTGAGGCCACACACAGACTCCTGGCTTCCCAAAAAGAAAAAGAAAAAAGGCTTAACTGTACAACTTGCCTTTTAGATTCATCTGTATTCTAATACAATCTTTTTGAGTATTCTTTCCATTTAATCACTAAATCACTAATGTCCACACATTCACAGCTGGCTGGACCATGTGTTCAGTATGAGGCAGACTACTTATTAGTAATGTTGAGCTTAATGGCTTGCTGTGAATGTCCTTCCTTGGCTCAGCTTGCTTAAGTGCTTGTCTTTCATTTCTTATACTGCACACACTTGTTTGGGATGTACAGATGGGTCCATCAGTATAATCTATTGATTTGCATCGCTGCTCAAAAACTTCTTTTCATGAATATTATTCTATGGTTCTAAAGTTAAAAGTAAAAAAGTAATCTCTGGCCATGATATATTCATGAACAAAACTGTGGCTAAGACTTAGTAATGTATGTGACATCAATGCAATATCCTTGCTTGTCCTTTTAGCAAGTGCGAGGCAGGATGTGAAATGTAGCTAATGTTTGCAAGGAATTAAAAGTGCATTAAAAAAAACCCATTTCTGCTATATTCCACTTTACGTGCTAGTGTAGTGCAGGCATTTATATGATTCCTAGTGCGTATGCACATAACATTGTTTAAATTTAAAGGTGCTGAACTTTTCCAAGCTCCGATTTAGGGTAACAACTCTGATCAAGTGAGTCTGACAAAGAAATAAATAATGCAGGGACAACAGTGCTAACAGAGGTCCGTAAAGAGGTTCGACAAATGGACATGGGAATGCCGACACTGACACTGAGGGAGAGCTTCTGCAGAGGCACAGTCTGGGTTTAAGGTCAGTAGCAACAAATGGTGATTATGAAACTTATGAAACATCTTTTGTTCAGAGTACAGACACACACAGCCACCTGAAACCATTGCACCATTCACACAGAAACTAAACTGACTATTTTGCTCATTTGTGTTGTTTTTGGTTTAAGTGGGGTTCAACAGATGAAAACTCATAATCATCTGTCTTGGTTTGGTAAAGCTCCTTTTGTATTTATTTTAGTGGTCCCACTGCTGTTGATGTAATGTGCAAAGTAGAAAACGGCTACAATTGAATTTGTGTAATTTTAGGTTTCTTTCTATTTTTTACAACTGATCTGACCAAGCTTCAGAGGAGAAAGTCATGAAGCCAATTTTAAGAGAGACTTCTGATTGCAAAATGTCTTTTTGATCATCACATGGTCCAACAGCTTTCTTTCACAAGCAACAAATAAACATTTCAATCTAATTATAACATAACAAACAGTGTAGAAATCATACCAGCTGTTTTAGTGACAAGTTAAATGAAAAAGAGTTTTTTGCTGCAACAAACACACATTTCTGTTCTAGTGCTAGGTAATTATCCAAGTTCATTAGATAAGACAGACAAATGATAATGACTGACTCAGGTCATACTTATTGTACCAACTAGTCTATAAATCAATAATGCAAAGGTGTTTATATAAATCTGTGTACTTCTGTTCCAGCCGTGTGTGCATTTGACCTTTCCTACTCACGTTATTTATTGATTTATTTGCAATCTTTTTCCAGTTTGTAGACCTGCATCACCCTGCCAGAAGCATCAGACAGAACCACACTGGGTCTCAGTGGAGCTGGGAAAGTGCCTTTTCAGTTTTCACAGTTTACTGTATTTGTGTTGGAAAGTACAAGAAAATATTGTACTTTATTGAATTCTATACTCCCTAGCTGCCACACGGTTGGGCTTATCAAAGTAATTTCAGACAGAAGTAGAGTAAATCACATGTAAATAAATCACACATTTAAGCACATTGTAGTTTAGTGACACAAATGCAATTAAAATGGGAAACATGGTGAATCTTTCCTCAGGTTAGATCAACTTCAAAATGAATGAGCCTCTCCTCCAGACATTGTGAATATTTAATCGGTGATGTATAATTGATCCATCTCTCTGTTAAATGTATTTTTTCTTTGAGAAGTTTTGTAAAGCCAATACATGCCTTACGGAGACCTCCCTGGTTTGAATATTGTGCATTCTTGGACTCCATGCAAAGTTGGTGACACATACTTTGTAACGCATCTTTTCAGTTGGCTGGCAGGAAATTGATGGCCCCAAATGGAAGGCTTTCATCTTGTACGAGCAGAAATCCCCCATGTGTTGATGAGACTTACCTGGAGGAGAGAACAAAGTGTAATTAAAATAAAGAAAGAAATAGACTATACTACCTAACACCAGACCACTAGATATTCTGTTAGGGCATAAAACTAAACCTCCACAGATTCACAAGTTTGTTTCATGAATGTAATTACTTTACCTCCAGATTTATATTGACTTTAACGCACTTAGAAAAAGCACGTTCCTCAAGCAAAACCTCCTTCCTCTTTCTTCATTGTATTTCCAAACTGCACCTCATTCTTCTTGTCAGCAGTGTGCTACTGGAAGCCTATCCTCGGGCTCTCAGCACAAGCAAGGCTTACTCGGTGTGATGAGACTTGTTTTTCATACTATGTTGCCCAGTAAACAAAATCAAACATTTATGAAAGTTGTATGCAAGGCTTCAGAGGGACCCCTGTCTGTGGCTAGATTGAGGATATCATTTGCCTCTCCTTACCCGATCCGACCCCCTCCGGCTCTGGGCACTGGGTTACCAGAGATGCTGCCTTGTTAGCTTGCTGCGAGAGAAGTCAGCAGGTCACCATGGCTGACAGCATGCCTTAGAACTCTCTCTCTCTCCCTCTCTCTCTCTCTCTCTCTCTCTCTCTCTCTCTCTCTCTCGCTCTCTCTCTCTCTCTCTCTCGCTCTTTTTTTCAATTCCTGCTTCTACATGCACACATGCCACATGAATCTTTATTTTTCATCATCTCATTTCTCCTTTTATCTTTCCTCTGTGGCTGCAATGGCCGTTAATCAAAAGGTAGATGCATTTATGACCGTGCTATTATGGTCTATCTTCCCACATCGAACATGTTAGTCACAAAGCAGTAGTGTTCTAGTGGAATGATCTGCCCAACAGTCATAAACCACATCATTTAGCTACTTAACTCCAAAACTGATATCAGCCACCTCAGTCAAATTGGCGGAGGAGACTTTCTGTCTTTTTTGGCACAGCTCCTTTGAGTCCAACCAACTCCAATCCACCCTTCTCTGTTGGGCCAAAGTTGATACAGAGCCATCAATTCCATTAAGTACTGGCCTGATACACGAAACTAAAGCTCCCCTTTAGAACAGGTCTCTGAACCCGATAAGAGTTGGCAAGGAAATAGACTGAGTTGTAATTCATGATATGTCACCGTCTCAAAGTTTCTCTGCCTTCTTCCCATAGATAAGTCCAGACAGTTCTACTTTGTGACTTAATTACAGACCGTGATAAGTCTGAGATAAAGTCATCTTGTACAAGGAGATTTAGTTTGTTCTCGACTTAAAGCAAAAAAATAGGAGGTCGAACAAATATTAAATGTACCTATTGATTTCTTTGTTTGTTGTATTAATAATTGTTGCAATAAAAATACTGTTATTCCCTTCATGATTTTCTTGGTTTATCATCCACTAACCTGATAGAGAATGTGGCTTATGTCCTCACATTGTCACACTGAGCCAAGTGTGTGTATTAATTAGTGTCTGTTTTTGTGAAAAGGAGCATAATCCAGCGTATTCTAAGATTCCAAAGAGCCTCTTTGCCAGTGTGCAGATGCCCTCCTGCCAGCACACAGGTGTATAATCAGGCATGACCCTGTTTTGTATGTATGAGTTCAAAAGATGTTTTACATTGCAGCAGATGTGTAACGCCTTATGATGCTGACAGACAAAGGCACGCAGCAGGTTGGCTAGCTCAGTTTTTCATGTTACTTGTCTGATTGGAAAAAAGAAAATGCCTCGAGGAAAACTTTAGAAGCTGACAACAGCAATGTCTTGTGAAGAAAGAGTCTGCCACTCTCCGAGGCTGTACTTATGCACAACATGCTTTCAGCTAAATACCAATACCAGCATGGCCTGAATGACCAATATCAATGCTTGAAAAAAAAATAGAAATTAAGTAACAATTTTGATATCATGACAAAGACGTCTGTGTATTGTGTTGCCGAGATATCGACTGCATTTTAGTAAATCAAATAATGATTAATTTCTTACAGTGCTAACTTCCAACTTCCATACTTATCTGTCTTATCTGTTTTAGCTTGTCTTCTCATTTTATATTCTCTTGGCTTTTTAATGGCTCTTTAATGTGTTTAATTGTATTTTAATGTCTGTTTGTAGTGTGTCTCTTTTACTCTTTGAGTTTTGATGTTTTGTGAAAAGCACTTTGAATTGCCTTGTTGCTGAAATGTGCCATATGAATACAATTGTCGTGCCTTGCCTTGCTGATTTGAGCATGCTAGCTATCCCCGGCCCATCCTGTCTTACATGGGTCTGTGGTTTCGGTCGGGGTTGCTGGAGGGATCTCCCCCAGGGACATTTTTGTGATGAACAAGCTCTATTTTGATCCTTTGTTATGCACTCTGGCACCTTATTTATCTCTTAATCATCAAACAATGTATTTGTGTACCACAATACTGTTGTTTACTTTACAGATGAATTATGATTAGTGTTGTAAAAAATATGAATAGTTGTTAGTCATTAAGTACTGAGTTGAAACAGAATACTGTATGGACCCAGAGGTAGAGGGGAAGAAGAGAGTGTGTGTGTGTGTGTGTGTGTGTGTGTGTGTGTGTGTGGGGGGGGGGGGGGGGGCTTCCCCCTATTTCTTTGAAGCACCTATAAACATAAATATAAGAAAATATAATTCATCATACAGGGGACATGATTTAATGGCTACTTGTTAAAATAGCGCTCAAGGTAATTCAATCAAAACCACAAATGTCAACCTCATGGAGAAATCAGATGATCATCAAAGTCATGAATGCTTTTGGACAATTTTGTGGCAATCCAGTTTAAATAATTTATCTAGTGGATGTTGAGAAATTTCATTGGATAAGTGAAAACTTCAATCTGCTGCTGGCTGTAGAGGTTGTACCATGGGAACACCAAAGTCATTACAATTAATCATCTTGGCACTATGAATATCTGTACATGATTTCATAGCAATCCATTAAATTGCTGTTGAGATATTTCACTAGAAATCAGGAATGTCATGGCGGTGCCAATAAATAATAATAATAATAATAATAATAATAATAAATAAAGTCAGGGGATCGTCAATGTGAGTAGGATGTATCCTCTGGGGACCATGCACGTCTATCTAATTTGAATGGCAACCCATCCGATAGTTGTTCATGTATTACAGTCTGAACCAAAGTGGCGGACCAACCAACTGACACCACCACAAGTGTAGCTCAAAATCAGTACACTGCTGGAACGTCAAAAAAAGGGAGAAAACATAGCTGAAACTAAAAGCACTGAAAGCCATGTCAATAGCAAATTCACCCGCTGTCTTTGGAAGTAAAACCTGTTTCTTAACTGATCCTCGTTTTATAAAGGTGGGTAAAGGAATCAATTATATCAGGGTAGACTTCAGACTGGATTTCTTCTGCTAAAACAAGAACATTCTCCAGGTAGAGCCCTGCAGAAGAAAATGTAAGCCCCAAATCCCCTAAATTGTTCTTATTAAATTCCGCTCCTACCTACTTTCACTGTAAAACACGTTTCTTTGCAATATTTCATAGTTCTTTTACAGTTCTTTTATCCTCTAAAGGGTTTCTAAGCAGTCACACACCAACAATAAATGCCAAGGAATAACATTATTAGGAATGATATAAGATTGCAAGTATATATACAAACTAAAATGATTTTTTTCTGTGTTCTTGAATATGTTCATCCAAAAGAACATTTTCCTCTTTATAGAAATTGGTGAAGAAGATCAGAGAGACACAATACCACCAGAAAATGCACAATCCAGGAGGCTGATCATATTCAAACAGTACATGAGTACATGAGATTGCAAGAGTCTGACTAACAGAACTGTATTTTTGCCCCTCTTCCACAAATAAAAAGCTATTTATTTTTCTTATGTGAAGGCTACAGTCCAAAAAAAAAATGGTAATCGTCTGCATGAATACACACAGGGAGATGAACAAATTTAGAGTGGAAACGCTGTGTTTGTGTGATATTATCTTTCAAGGTTTGCTGTCAGTCTCTAGCTGCAATCAGAAAAAAAGAAGAAAAATAAACCTTGGAGCTAGATGTGGAACACAGTGTTCCCAGCGCACACTACAGAAGTGTATTTGATATTCTAGCAGTTTGAGCTTGTGTACAGATTGGTCTGTTGGACAGACAAAATGTGCGACTGCAGTCTTTAAATTTAGATAATGTCAGGCTTTTATAACTTAACTCACACGCTAGAGCGATCCCTTCAATGTTTCACTCTGAGTACGGTTTACGTGTTATTTACTCATTTTCACAGAAAGATATTTGCTCAGATCTGGTTCTTATGTTCTGGTAAGTAAATACAAAAAAAGCAAATATTGTCACAAGTGTCTGCTTCCAGTGGCTCACTGAATGAGTCTGTCAAATTAATTTATAGTTGGATGAGAATGGAGAGAAAATAAACAGTGTCCAAGTTCTCCAAGTGTTGTCCCTCAACAGCACCATCTTGCATTTTGAATTTCGGGTCAGGCATTCTTTCCCAGCCCCTTTTTGCAGATGGTGATTAAATCTTTAATTGTCAAGGGAAGGCGGGACTGAGGAGCAGCAAGAAGAAAAACTGGCAAACAGATTTTTAATTATGGCCCACTAAATTAAGATACCCGAGATTCAGTCCCATATCTCAGGCTGATCTATTCCTCTCTCCCTCACACACTCACTCACACCTCTCTCTCTCTCTCTCTCTCTCTCTCTCTCTCTCTCTCTCTCTCTCTCTCTCTCTCTCTCTACTTAAATGCCCCACGGCTCTGATTGTATTACTCAGTCAGAGAGATCATCCGTCATTTCCAGTCACCGTACAACATGGGCGCATATCATAACAGCCCAGGAACGAGAAAGGGAGGGACAGAGATGGAGTGTAGGGAAAATTGGACATGTTCAAGAAAGAGCAGAAAATGTCTCCGTATCTGAGGATTCTGGCAAAGACGGAGTCATTTTTATACTCTGTACCACGTGACACGGCTTCACTAATAGTCCATGACCACAAATTCTTCATAACTTTTTGAGTTTGAAATGTGACACAAGGCAGAATCCCATGGTGGATAGAGTGTGTGAAGAAATATGCGAACATCCTTTGTGCCTCATTCAGCCCCACAGGCTGGATATAATTACTGGATATCATACTGCTCTCGACATGTCTGAAATGCAATTGGATCCACAGACATGAGGATTGTGCTCAGCGAATATTGCTCTCCATGTCCATCTGTCTCTGAACATGTGTGCGGCAGTTTGTATGCCAAGTCTGGACATGCACATATATAATGACATGCGATCGAAGCATCCATCAGGCATATGTGCATTTGTGTGGGTCTGCCTTGGATTGAGGAGACTGTCCTCCCGAGAGTAACATCAGCAGAAGTACTCTTTTTTTTGTGTCGTTTTGTAGGCCACGGACAAACAACGTATTTTGTAGGAGATCTTGCTGGGATTGATGGTTGACAGTACCTGTTTTGCCAGATGCTTACTGCCTCTTGCATACAAGTCAAGGCCTTTTGTTGGCGGCCATGAGGAGACTGAGGGATCAGGTTTTCATTAAGCTAATGCTTTCTTATTTTACATGCCACTTTGTCCAAATGTAGGTGTCATGTTTTGTTCATTAATTGGAACAGTCTACTTCATTTCTTCATTTCTACAGGGATGTGTTCATACATGGCAGTAACACAAACAACAGCAAATATATCCAAATAAATGATAGGGTATTGAACACTTCAATGAGACTAACTCTTGCAACAACACATTTACTAGTTATTTCAATCAACGCATCTATTTCTGAATTTTAGTTTTGATTTACTGTCTCATCCAATATGTTTACACCGCCTTACTTTTTTATATGGATTTAGCTTTACACACATCCGTCACATTAAGTCATTATTTGTATTATTAGTAGGACTGCATTTGTAAAACTGTTTTGAAATTTCTCTTTTAAAAAAGCTGTATGGCATTGTACTCCTTTTTCTATTATTCTATTCTATCAAATATGATTTTACAAATTTTACATAAATAAGAATAAAACTAATATTCAACGTCCTATACTCTTCAGAAACGACAATAATTAAGTAATTATTTAAAAAAAATAAAATAAATTGTAGCAGAGAGGGTCTGCTTTAATTTTCTGACAAGATAATTGTAAAGTCGGACCAATACCACAAAGACAGAAAAAACAAATGAACCTTGGTGAGGGGAGTGGAATGTTTTAAACAGGCAGAGTGAGGACAGCCTGCCACAGGGTTTGGGTCATCAGTGTGGTCGTTAAGCAGGCTGTAATGGGCCATGAGAGGCTGTTCTGCTCTGGCGCCGGGCCGGCTGACCTGCGGATCACACCAACATTATCAGCCGACGGATCGCACCATTATGCCCCTGATGGAGGGGAACTCTGGATGTGTCTGGAGGAGACCGAAAATGGTCGCAGTACGCTGCGAATCTGCAGACACACCACAAGCAGGTGTGGGAGTGGGCCCACTCATGTACATATGCAGGAGCACACATTCACATGAATTATGTAGGCATCCTCATAATGTAGGTTTTGAGTAAATATTCATAAGTCTACATTTTGAATGTTGACATTCTGAGAGAAAAAAACCCTTTTCAGCCTTTTTAAGTTGTTTTTTTTAGAAATGGTGGCATCTGGCACCAGCCCCAGTCTCCAGCCATGCTGTTTGTAGTGCACCTGTGGTCTTCAGTGAATTCCCTTCTCTTTTTTTTTTCTGTTATTGTATTTCATACAGGAAAGCTAAAGGTCACAGTTATCTGCATGCAGCACGGAAAATTGAACGTGAGGGATCGCGGAAGAGAACGAAACAACGATGGTGAGTGAGAGGATGACAGAAATGCATTCACCACTACAAACACTAATCACAGTAAATGTCAACCCAGCCACTCACTCCTGCCACTCTTTCCTTATTTATTTCATTTCCTCCCACGAACTTGTCTGTCCGGGTGACTTCCTGACAAAATGGGATGTTTCTTTTGTCTAGATGCCTAATGATGCAGTTTTCATAAGAGGCCTAGGAATGAAATAAAAAGAAATTCATTGCTACAAGATTGTCTTTAGGAGAAATAAATAAGCAACCCTGACCTGTGGCAGTGTTGTATTCCAGAACTCTATGTCTGCTCATTATTTCTTTACCCTATCCACTTCTGCTGAAAAATCGTGTCGCAGGACAGAGCATACAAAGGTTTTTCATGTTTTATATGAATCAAATGAATGCAGAACACATTCTTCAATGATATCCATATAGATTGTGTAGATATAGCTTGAAAAACTCCATCCAAAATCGTGAACAAAACCCCCGGCATCCCTTGAAGTTATCTCGCGTCCGTTGGCCCAGGTTTTTGATGGCCAAGCGTGTAGCCAGCAGACACTCATTAATCTTAGAGTGACATTCCTGGTGGGAGTTGGGGAATTGCTGCCTGTTATGTCTCTCTCCACATCTACTGAGTGCTTAGTCCCGCTGCCAGCAGTGGTCCTAAGAAGCAAAGAGGAGGCCGGTCTCGATGGAGAAGGATGTGGGCCGCATAAGCCCACAGCAGCTCTAGGACAACACTCACAAACCACGACAGTTGGCCAAACAAACTGTGCTGAGAGTCAAATTCACTCAGGTCGCCGGTGGAGTTCACTGATTTGCAAAGCCTGTGTGAGTGACTGCACATTTGGTGGGGAGGTGGTGTGTGCGGGGGGGGAGTATCAAAAGATGGTTGATTTAACAGTCAGGGGTTATTTATTCTCATTTCAACCCTCCCTCATGCATGCAATCTGCTTCATCTGTTGTCCTCTTTGTCTCTCATTAGGCTTTCATAGAGCACACACTAAATGTTTTATCTGCCAGCCAACCAATCAGAGCGGGAGGTCTGGACATGCCACTAATTGTGGTCAGTTGGCCAATTCTTCAGCTTGTTGCCAACAGATATTGAGTTACAATGGTAAAACTCCCAAACGCCACAAGAACCATCTCCAACTGGGACCTTCAAACACAGCACAAGCAAAACAATTAAATAAATATGCACGGCCCACAATACCACCCAGAAATTTTCCAAAGTTTGTAAAAATAAATATTTCACGGTATAAATTTACATTTTACTCAACATCTTTTAAAAGCCTACAATCTGCTTCTTAAAATTAAATTAGCTTAAAACTTAATATAATAAACCGTCTGCATTAATGTTAAATAGGAGACTAAAATCCATCATGCATTCTTTTTTATTATTCAGTCATGGTGATTGATTTGTATGTCAGCAGCAGAGACAGTTAGAGGTGAAACGGTCTTTTTCCACTGCAGTCCCATCATGTCCTTGTATTCTGACCTTTTGTCCAATCCATCAATTACCTCCCAGTTTTTAAACTCATTTAGAAAAAAATAGAAGTGCATGCACATACAAACACACACTGTTGCATGCAGGTACTGTATATGCACGCATTCTTACACACAATGATTAATGATCAGGCTTGAGTGGGTTCACTCCTCTATGGGCTCACTGTTGAAGCCAAGACTGATGTCCCCCGCGTGACTAGAGTACTTTAATGCTCGTGTGGAAACACACTCCCACATTCAAGAGGATGTCAGGATGCATGTCTGCAAAAAAAGTTGTATCATACTCAAAATGTTCCACTTAAACATGGTTGAATAACTTGAACTCTGATTTTAACAATATTTGACATGGGTGAGCAACAAATTACATTTAAAAAGATTATCTGACAGACCAAATTTTGAACATAATCATGTTTTATTCTTATATTTGTAATACTTAGTACTAAATTAATGCATCATTGCGCAGAAATAGGATTTGTCGTATGCATGGGTTAGCAAACATTCAACACGCACGCACGTCTTTTACCTTGCTACAGTAAATAATGAGACCAGAACAGTAAATATAAAAATGTCTTCAACTTAGTAAATTTACGACTACTGTGAATAAAGAAATAGTTTGACATTATGACTGTGAAGCCAGCCTATTCGTCTAGTATAAAGCTAGAGACAGGGGCAAACAGTTAGCCTGGCTTTGTCCACAGTGACTTTCTAGAGCAAACACATAACATAAACACGTGAAATGTATAATTAATGAGCTTCAGAGGTGCTAATAAAACAAATTGTGTTTTAGTTAGTCTTTATGCTAGTTAAACTAACAAGCTGACAACTAGTTTGTGAAGTGAATATTCTACTAAATGTACAGATGCCTATAAATATATGAAGAAAGAAAAGAATGCTATGTCTTGGCTCTTTTTTTTTTGTTTATGTCTGTATCTCTACCTGCCAATAGTTAGTGACAACTGTTGACAACAACCACTCGCATCAAAGAATCCCCCTGGACTAGAGAAGTCTGGCACAAAATCATTTGTCCAGATGTCCTGTGTGATAATACGGCAGCATCTTCGACCCTCAGTCCGCAGAACGCCTACATGGCCCAGTCCCAAAGCACAGAATATGACTCAATGCATCATTTCTCTTTGGAAAAATTGCATTGCACACAGGTCAAATGGTAGAAAACTGTGTAGAATGTGAATCCAGAGAGTGATAGAGGCCAATGTCAGCGACATATAAGAGCGTGGTCTCAGAAATCCAGCAAACCAAGGTCAGTTATTTAACAGTGAAATGATATTTCACACCTCCATCTAAAGGAGAGCATCCCTTTTTAAATCATCACAGCATTCACCATCATATGCTCACGATTATTGAGTAAACTGTTTTCCCAGCAAGGACATTCAGCTAAAGAATTAACGTTCCCGGTGATGCATCGCTTTGACCCCTGGTGATGAGGGCGAGCGTGATTTGTGTACAATGCGCAGGACCATCGCTCACCTACTGTAAGACAAACATGACAATGAATAGCGAAATGAAGACCACTTATTGTCTATGTAAATACAGATATAGGGAAATCTCGCTCTGGCATACCCACAGTCTATAAGCGACCCTTTGGAAAGTCTCGCTGAGAAAGCCATTAACTGAGCTATGATGCTTGTCACCCTGCATTTGATCAATGCTTTGGATTTTAAAGCCTCTCTTAAAATGTCACATCTACTTAATATCACATTATTCACCAGATAGAGTCCAGGCCTTTAAGGTTTTTCATGCCTTCTAAAGCGGAGGAAATTCTCTCTCTCTCATGAAAATCTGCTGGCAAATGTCACCTGAATGGTAATTTGTATATCGAGCATCAACGACTTCACGCCGTTTCTAATGTCCCTTTCAAATGCTCTATGAATGGAAGGAAATATATGGGCTTCAGGAAAATTAGAATTTAGCCTGGATAATTACAGAGAAATATAAAGAACCTTCAATCATTCGGCTAAAAGTTAATGACTGAAGGTCATTGCTACAAAACATGCAAACAAACAGTGTACAGTCTAATAAAAAAAAAAAGCCAACAACCATGGCATCGAGCCCTCATTTGCTGCTGTTAATTTATCCTCCTCCAGGTACACAAAACCAGACGGCCTCACACTAGGGGGCTCACATGCGTTGCCATACAGCAGAGCTCCTTATTGTTCAAGCATGGGGACGGGGGGACGGGGGGACGGGGGGACGGGGGGTGTTAGAAATCTCCTGCTATCACACAGATGATTGTCCAATGTATTATTGATTATGCTTTATTGTGCCGAAACGTTCCCCATTATAGCCGCGGACAGAAAATCTACTGAGTAGATGGAATTTAACATCTGAATTCATAAGCAGCACTGCATCACGTCTCATGGCACCAGAGTGCAAATTGAGGACAGCGTGAACTCGAGACGTAGGAGCTTTCAGAAATTTAGATACATTTAGAAGGAAGGATGGGGACAGGAGGGCAAAAGGATGGATTTTTTTTAGAGAGGCATTTGAGTGTGTCTGTGTATTTTAGAGAAAGAGAGAGAGAGAGAGAGAGAGAGAGAGAGAGAGAGAGAGAGAGAGAGAGAGACTGATATGTGACTGTGTCTGCGTGTGTAAACTCCTGTTTCCTGATGTCCAAGTCTTGTAAAGTTTGTGTTTTCGTGTGCACGCTCTATCACACCGTCGAGTCGATCCTACGTGGTAGCAGTGCATGTTCAAGCCTTTGCAAACCGAGCAGCTGGTCTCCCCTGTGGGAGTCATTAGCAGTGAAGCTCATCCTTTTGTCACACACTCCAGTGTCTGTCCCTCACCTCTCAGCCCAACCTTGGGGCCCATCCTGTTCCCCCCCTGCACACCTGGCTTTACTTTCCTCTTCCCTCCGACTTCAAGGCTCCTCTGGCTGGCTGCTCCCATAGAAACCGAGCCAGATAAATGGAAAGAAGAGGGAGAGAGGGTGAATAAGTAAGAAAGAGACAGGGTGGATGAAAAGGAACACAGATAGGGAATATGCGGAGGGAGAGAATGAGGTCTGTCAGCTCCCCACAACCTATTATCAGAGTCCTGGAGGACGCACCCACCTATCCTTGTAAAGTTAGAGACAAAGAGAGCTCACTCTCACTTTCTTCCTCTGCACCGGCTCCCATGTTATTTCTTCAAATCCCTCGCCTCCCTCGTCCATCCAGCCGGCCAGCCCGACCGCCTGCTTGCCTGCCTTTGCTTGCTGCCTCTCTGCAGTCATGCCACAGGGAGAGTCAGTTATGTGAAAGCCTCCTCTTCTCCCCTAATCTCAGCGTGGCAGAGAGGCTGGAGCTGGCTTTGCTTTAGATACACAGACCCCCACTCACTTGCCTCTGCCCAGAAAAATATACCACTGACAGTATGCCAACTCACGCTCCACAGCAGCCCAACAAGCCCCAACGCTTGTCCCCCTTTATGGCTCCACTCGGACCCTGCTCAACCTCGCATGTACTTATTAAGATGAAAATTTAAATTGTTTGTCCGGCCTCCCTTCGGTGTTTGCAGAGTAGATATTTGAAAATGTACTGGGGTGCTTTGAGGCAGATTGAAGAGAAGATAGGGAGTAAGCAGGTGGCTGGATGGGAATGAGTGCTGTTCCAGGAATTCAATAGCTCTCCAATGGAGATGTCCCCTACTTCAATTATATCAGACAGAAAATTAAATAGAATTGATCCCTGGGGTAGAAAGTGGAAGAGAAAAAGGAATCTCAGCTTTCCGGTCATGCTTGGATGTGCTGTTGTCATGACCCTGAATTGAGGGAAATGAGCTTGATTTCTCGGCTTGCGTGGCCGTCACATACTGTACATACTGTACCTACTGTACCTACTGTACTCACTTGGGATGGTTTAGGATTCTTCCCATGAGGACTGAGGCAATCCCTCACCGGATCCGAATGGTGACAGTGCAGATTGGGAATGAACTCCCTTTATGGATTTTTGCTCCAAATAAAGTGGCTCATTCCCGCTGAATGGCCATGACCCCAACACAATTAACCTGGCAATTTGTCACTTTCAAGGGCATCCACTGGGAGTTTGGCGAAATTGTCCAACTCGTCATCATCCTTCACTCCCTGATCGGTAATGGAAGAGAGGGGAGATGATAGATATGATTTACCATAACCTATGCATTATCTCTCTCTTTCTCTCTGTTTCTTCATCCCTTCTTCTTTCTCATTCCACCAGTCGTTTGCCTTTTTTACTTAAAAGTCTCTCTTCCTCTTACTTAGCTTTCATAACTACACATGTAATTAAGGAGTCGCCCAGAGTCACAGCTGTTACTTAAGAAGCACTGTATGTCCTCCTTCACGCCTGTTAATCACTACTGCTACAACTGAATGTGGAAGCAAAGACGAGAGCCCTCCCAACTAGATGAATGAAAATGCCATTGATTTCCTATGAAGGCACAGAGCCAAGCCCGATGCATAGGCACACAGGGTAGATCAGGTGTTAATGAATATCAATGCTAATCTAATGAAGGAGCAGCATAAAAGAGGGGAAGAAAGGCAAGCTAAAGGTAGAATGTGGATGAGTTTTAAAATGGTACTTGAGGAGTTTAAATACTGTAAACCTTTTGGAAAAATACCATTGATACATTAAAAAATACGCACATTTCACAGTAGTATGTAGTGAAGTAAAAATGATTGTTGAAACAATTAACACAATGTTCCTTTCAGGGTAGGATTTTTTTTTTACATAATTCAACTTTCACAGTCCTAACAATAACCAATCGTTTTCCTTGGCATCCTTTACTCAGACACAGGGGAGCTTTTACTTTATCCGGGCCATTCTTGTTTGGCTATATCCCTCTCCAGTGGAGCGATTATCAGGGCAACAGGGTGAAGCCTGTCGTCTCAACACACATCTTGTCACAGCAGACTGTTCTCCCCTTGCTCTGCAACAATTGTTAATTCTCTCCTACTTTACACCATTGATCTCCTGCCTCCCAGCCCATACATCCAGGTCTTTGTGGAGCTGTTAAGCTGCTCCGCTACTGGACTTTCTGCCCTCTTGTTTCCAGCGCGACATTGATCCAGAATTCCCCATGAGCTGCCTCTGGGTGAAAAAAAGAAAAGAAATGAAGCTAAGGTGAAGTAGTTGGTACGACTATTGGAACAACTTTAATGAAGAAAACTAGAGTTATTTACAGCTATTGTACATTTATTTCTATCCACATACAGTTCACAATTCCTCTGATGTTTTTGCAATGCATGCCTTTAACGTGGCATTTGAAAAAAGTTTCATGTTTACTTGCAAGCAATATTCTTCTTCACTGTCTTTGCACCCTTCTGCCACTAACTATTGATCAGCGGAAGAGCTGAAATGATGAGCAAGAGTGCGTCTTCATGCACATGCAAACAAAATCCCACTCGTAAAAAAGCATTGCTCCATAGAGCTACTAGTATTCAAAAGCTCCACAGGATACCTTCGATTTTGTCCCATCTTATGAAATAGCTTTAATAATATGAATGTGGTATGCCTTACTCTTTATCCTTGACTTTTTTTTCAGCCATGAAATGTGGTTGAAAGCTTTTTATTAAACAAGCCATTGTATCTTGTGTTAAGAATTTTGTAAAGCTGCTGCTTTTAAGGTAAAAAAATGCACATTCAAGCTCAATTTTCTATCCTTGATATTACTATTTTAGCCCAATAACTACAACATTTACATTGCCAAGACTGATTAATGAGTGAATTAACAAACTATACTACTACTAAAAAAGCTCCTCTTTAACAGATAATAAAGGAGATAAGTGCTTCTTTGCGGGAGTCAGCAACTCTGGAGAGTCATCCTGCCCCACCCATCCCTTTTCGACCTGCTTATTTAGCATTGAGCTGCTGTGGCACCGGGGCGAGTAGAGCAACCCAGACATCCGTCTGCACAGCGGTGTCCTCCAGTTCATCCTGGGAGACAGCCAAACACTTCCAGGTTAGCTGCAGGATGTTCTCTCTCCAGCGTGTAATGGACTGCCCTGGGGTCCCCTCCTACTCAGTTGCATTCACAGCACTGCCAAAGGGAAACGGCAGGGGGCCATACTGGATACCTCTTTGGGCTTGTCTCAGTGTTGAAGTGCAGTGGCTCAATGTCGATTAGGGGTGGTTTGATCACATCATAGCCTGAGCTAACACCCTAAAATAAGCCCATCTCCTAGTGGAACATTTGACAAGAAGCGTTGTTTTTTTTCTAGGTGTCTGAAAAAAGGAATACTACTACTGACAGAAGGTAGCTGAACATGTTTTTACATTTTCTACATGTACACCTACATGTGAGAGTTAATGAAGCATTATGGATGATTTCACTTAATATTTACTGTTAATGAATTTATTGAGGATTAATGCTTCATCCGAACCTCTCTGCACAGTTGGAGGATGAGTAAACATTACAAGAAAAACATTCAGCATGGTGAGCAGTTTTAAGTAGCGTCTTAAAGGCACAATTTGTAGTGCACACTAACACAACAGTAGCACCGTAGTACGAAAACTAAAACAAGACTGAAAGTCTTCAGCCAAGCTAGCAGTTCATTCCTATGTTCCCAGGGTCCTATGTTCCCCAGATCTACATATATGCTCTCCCAGAATCCTAAGTTAAGTTTACTTAATGTGTGTCAACAGAATATTGAACTCGGGAACATTGGACCCTGGGAACTTAGATGCGCTCCCTACGTAGGCACAGCAGTGCTTTGAGCTAAATGCTAATGGCGGCATGTGAACAATGACTATGCTAACATGCTGATGTTTAACAGGTTTTATGTTTACCATGTTCACAATCGTTTAACATGTTAGAATAGCTTTTTATATATATATATATATATATATATATATATATATATATATATATATATATATTATATATATATATATATATATATATATATATATATATATATATATATAGTCAAGGGATCACCAGAGTCATTAGAATTTATCCTCTGAGGACCAAGAATGCCTGAACAAAATTTCACAGCAATCCATCAAATTTAAGTATGGACCAAGGTGGCAGATTGACCCACCGACTGACATTGCCTTAACTACTGCAACCTGCTACCACAGTTAGATGAATTGAATGAACCCCACACATAAAAGATGAAGGTGAGCTGCCTATCATAATGCTGGAAAATGTTCAGTCGTGAAACACAGCAATTCATCCATGAGACCAATCTAACAAAATGGTATCAGTATCAAAGGCTGAACTGACATCTTACATAATCAAAATGCAACACACACATCTGCTGCTAAAAGAAGGTTGTTGGTCGCTTTGTGGAGGGCAGACTCTGTGCTGTAAGTGCTCCAAGACCAGATTAAAATTCCTCAAAGATATACTTTGACTCATAACAGACTGTAATTAGGTTGATACAGCTTTTAAAATCTAGAGTAAAAAAATGTCAGTTTGGAGATCAGCCCAGACTCTGCAAGAGACACGAGGTCAGGCCTTGTCGCGCTGATTAAGGGATGGGGTTAACAAGTGAATCTGTTATTCTGAAAGGCTCCACAGGATTGTTGGTTCCCGGAGATGAGAGTTGAGAAAAATAAGCTGCTGTTGCATCCTTACATGCTGCTTTCTGATATATCAGCCTTAAATCCTTCATTGTACTGTAGGACATTTATCTAATTTATGGAAAGATTTTCTGCACTTTATCTCCACAGCCTGAATGTTATCGTTTACCCATGACAGGGTAATTTCTGGTTTACTATGTTATAAAAGGGCAGTAAGCACAGGAACTCCTAGAGTATTGTAATTAGGACAGTAACAGTTTGTGCTCCAAGTAAGTTGAAGGCTCATTTCTCATTAAAGCTGACAAACTTCGGCTTTAAGAACTTAACCTGTGAGCTCAAGCTTGGCAAACTACAGGTGACAGTTGAGTGCGTCCTCAGAGCTTTCTTTTGCAAAGATTCAAACCCTCCATCCATCTGTCGGTCTCTCCGACTAATTTCTCTCCTTACTCCCGTGGAAAAAAAGCCCGCTGGATTTGACTCATCCAAAAGCTCTGCAGCTGAGGGAGTCAATAATTTCATTTCTCTGCTCATAGCACGCCCAGACGTCCCCCACACCCACTCCTCCATCCCCCGTCCACATGCCTGCATTATCCTAAGCCAAAGCATCCGAGGTGTGTAACGTAAGCCTCTGCAGTGCGCCTCATGTTTCATAAAGAGATAAGGGCCACTAAAAATACCCATGGTGTGTGGAACGATAGCCCAGCATTAGAAGAGGTATCTACAATGAGCAACCAGCAAAGCACAGTTTCCTTTAATTCCATCCACAGACATTAAAAAACAACAACCAGACAGCAGGATCCTATAGACCCAGCCATAGATGCTGCTTATTATAGACAACAGATTGAAAATGTAGTTGTTAATATGAATGTGCTTTATAAAGCAGGAATAGATACGACCATTGTATTACCAAAGAAAGACAGCCTTACAATTTACGTTGCAGAGACAAACTCACAGAAAACATGTGTAAAATATCCAAAGTGCATGTTTCTGAAGAAATCCAAGGAGATTAGTTGTAAGAGCAAGTCCATTTAGATCATTTAGACTTGATAACACTGTTTCCTGCGGTAATCTGAAAATGGAAATTGAGTTTGATTTTTGCATGTTTTTTTCTTTTCTAAACCACAGAGCTCTAGACGTTATCTTAACCGAAGATTGATCCTTGACTACGTCAGCTGTTAAACTCATTATCACCTCGCATTACGGGTAAAGTGAGCTCTAATGCAAGCTTATCCAAGTCGTGTCATCCAATATCTTATGCAGCTTTTACATCTTCCACAGCTCTGTGTAGGATCCTAACTTTAAAGCAAATGAAGGAGAGTTGTCAACACGTTTCCTGCTGCTTCAACGCATTTGAGATTCTGTTTCTCAATAAATGTTGATCCTCTGAGGGAGGTCTGTGCACTGCTGTTTGTTATCCATGCATACGGACGATCAGGAATACAGCTGAACACACACTCACTTCCAAACTAATTGGGGTGTCATAACTCTTGGGGCAGCAGCTTCTCCCATAACTTCAAGTTGCATGTACTGCATGTAGCTGGTTAGAGAGAAACTGTGAGCGAAAGGGAGGCAGATCCGGAGTGTTTTGGCTTTGAGTGATTGTTTGTCTCCCTACCATCTGTTTCCCTTCACACTATCCAGTGCTCATTCTGTTCTCCACAGAAAATACATTTTTTACATGCAGACAGACAGATGAATAAGACAAGAGACTGAAAGATGCAGCTGAAGAATGAATATAACCGCACTTTACTTTTGGGAGTGTCGGGAGAACTTAAAATTGAGAAGCATATATTTACATCAGGTAAATCCAGTGTTTTCCTCTAACTCCTCGTAGCCTTGTTAGCCCTTATGAAGGCAAATTCAACCCTACATTAAAAACTCATCAGAACTCTCAGAAAGTGGCTTGACCCTCAGAACTATCTGCAGAAATCATTTATTCAGACTCAAACACAGAGCGCTGATGTAGTTGAAGAATTTGTATTCAATAAAAAGTTTCCTCCTCTCTGCAAAAAATCCATCTAATTTCTAGGTTGTATGATGTCAAACACTGGTAAGGCTTAAATATTGAATATGAATTATTATTGCTTCTTCTTGTTCTTTGCCCTGTTTCCACTTTGTTTTGTTATACCTTTTATTTTTCATCTTTTACATTTATTGTTCCGTTCCCTTCTTCTTCTGCTTCGTCACTCTCTATCCCGCCCATGTCCCCTTCCAGTTTCTTCCAGTTTCTTCCACATCTTCTTCCTTGATTTGCTTTTCTTTCTCTTTTTCTACATCATTGTTCTACCATTTGCTTTTCCACTTCCTCTCCTTCTTCAACTTACAAATCTTGTTCATCCTCTTCTTTCACCTATTTTTCTTCCTATTCACTTCCTCTATTTCCTTTTCCACTTCTTCTTCTTTATCCTCTTTCCCTATTTTTCTTATTTCTACACTTCCACTTCCTCTTTTAAATTTTCACTTGCCTTTCAAAGTCCATTTACTCTTCCACTTCCAATTCTTCTTCTTTCACTTCGACTTTTTATTTTTCATTTACGCATCCACCTATTTTTTTTCCTCTTCCTCCACTTTGTTCTTCAATTTCCTTTCCCATTTTGTATTCACTTATACTTCTTCGTCATTCACTTCCTTTTTAATACTTCATCTTTGTATTACTATTATATTGAATACAATCTATTTATCAAGTTCTTGTCTTATAAATCTATACCGACAGTATTTTTTCTTCAAAAAATCAATTGCAATATAGTTCTAATAGAACATATTTTTCATTCCATCATCTAAATCACACTCTCTGAACTATTGCATTCTTGTGATAATAAGATTTGTTTCCCTTCACACTTGGCTTTTACCATTCTCCTTGTAAAGGTGCCGAGTGATTACGAATTATATAGTTCCGGTTGGCACAAACAAGGTATAGACTTCAGTTTGACATGAAACAGATTACAACTGCCAGAGTAAATTCTTGAACCATTTCCAGCTCCTTCAAATCTTCTCCGTCACTATTTGGATTTCTATCAAGCCAAAGTGGGTGTCGAGTCATTGCTTGCCCTTCTGGGATATGGATAGAATAAGTTTAATGTGGCTTCACTCACCCAGCCTGCCCCACTAGTCCAGCATTTCATCTCTCAGTGTGATTAAATGGAAGACATTCACACACGATTTGTTAATTCATCAAAACTGTACCTTGTGGGATACCGAGGTTGTATCAATCAGATTTTGGGCAAATTCATGTTGGCTTGCATAAAGCACAAAAAGGCATGCACTACAGTTTAGTGTGCCTCGCCAGAGACTCATTGCTTTAATAAATCACGAGGTCTGAAGTGAGAGAAAACAAGAGAGAGAGACTATGTGTCTATTGGTGGAGTTGGCAAGTTATACAGTGAATACAGATGATGAACTTAAAATACCAACCAAAGATCCATGAATGCTTTTTATGAGAAGAAAAAGCAATTTGAGATAAAATAAATGGAGTCAGAGATATGAAACCTGCAGATTTTTGAACTTTTCTGACGACCCTGTCCTCTATGAAGATATTGGCTGCTAAAGTGAATTGTAATCACCTGCAGAAAAGCAGCACCTTGCTTGTCAGGAATACTGGTTAAGGGAAGAGGAGGTCGGGTTTATGGCCATCTTGTTTCCCCCTCCTTTGTCGTGTAATTTGTCTCATAACTACAAGGGTTTGGAACAGTCATTAGAAGGTAAATCCCCTTGGCTCAACTTGCCACAGTAAACCACTGGCATTCAGGGCTTGATAAATGGACACTCAACACTGGTTATTATGATGAATGGGAATTTCACACTAGTAACAGCCGGGTATGGGAGAAAAAAAAAAAACGAAAGAAATTCCTCCCGAATGTGCTGCCAATGGCAAATTGGAAACGGATGCCTATAGGATCAGTTGACATTCACCTTATTGGATGTTATTGGATTGTTGGACTTGCTTGAAGTTTGGCCAGTGTGTAGGGAGGCGCTTTGACAAAACATGATCCATTTCCAAAAAAAAGTTAGAAAAAGGAATCCAATACTTCTAAGGCCTGTTGGAAAGAGAAAGTCAATAAACAGATCGGCCGTTACCATGGTGATTAGTGAGGGTCCTTGGGTGTTTAGCCATCAGTACAGGTTGCTGGGCCTTGTGCTGCAGACATGGAGGCAGCCAGCCAATACATTACAGTAACCATATTATCATTAGAGCAGTACATGAAGGGAGACAGAGAGTAAGAGCGAGAGAGAGAGAGAGAGCGAGAGAGAGAGAGAGAGAGAGAGAGAGCGAGAGAGAGCGAGAGAGAGAGTGAGAGAGAGATAGAGAGAGAGAGAGAGAGAGAGAGAGAGAGAGGTGACGCTACATTGGGTGTCTGATCAATGGGGTATATCACGCAGCAGAGAGAAAGAGAGCGAGGGGATGATCTAAATGGAGAGATGCAGAGGCAAGGGATGTACAGTATAGGGCAATTTAATCACAACCATCTCAACTGGATAATAAGAGAGCGAGGGAATATAAATAGTGAGTGAGAGACTAATGGATCTCATTTTAGGAGAGTATTTAACCTATTTCAGAGAGAATCCAGGGTAATCAATTCAATGTGCTTTTAGCCCAGGCCTTAGCTTTAATTACTCTTCCAATGTGATTATTCTCTGACGTCCTAGAAATAGATATTAGCTACATTAAAACGGTGGCTCTCGTAGGTCGCAACCAGAGAGAACAACCCAGGAAAAAAGGCAATGGTGGCAACACAAATTTGGGTATACATGTATTTCTGCCTTTTTTTACTGGGCATATTGTATAAGACTTGCTAGGGTGAATGTATGTATTCAATATGATGATGATGTTAGTTAGTTAGCAGATTGGGCGGTAGGCATGTTGTTTACATATTTTGGTCTTAACTTGACTGAAAGCAGGATTGCCTTGAGCAATGGTTTTCTACAAAGGTAGAGTGAGCCAGCATATTGTCCCAGAGGAACCTGAGTTAAACCTAAAGATAGTTAGCTAGCCTGCTAATCGTGCTTTGTAGCACAAGTCATAGGGGATTACTGTCTGTGTTTACTTTAAGTTAGACTTTAAGTATTTTTTTTTTTGGTCATGCAAGACACATGGCATTGTCTGTCTTTCCGTTTAGTCAGCACCACTTTGGCCCTGAAATACTGGGAATTTACCAAAATGTTGAACAACATTAAATCTGCTTGACATCAACGTGTTAGCAGTGTCATTGTGAGCATGTTAGCTTGCTGATGTTAGCATTTAGAACTTCTAGAAGGCTTGTGCTCCTTGCCCGGATCGACACTGTTCTTGTTTGAGTAAGCATTTTGCAAATCTGAGTAAAATCCGAGCAAACTAATGTACCAAATAAGAGAAAAAAACAGCCAGTTTAACTAATACTGGGAGTTATCTTTTACTAATGCAGTTGCTTTTGAATAACTGCTAGATCTCTTATGATCTAAATGTTTGAGAACTGTCTAAATCTATACAATATCATTTCAATGTTGTTCACATTCTGGTGTTGAGTGGCAGGCCTGACATAAAAGCTGACCTGTGGGTGCTGTGACAGCCTAAAATCCTCTCCTCTCAGACACAGTGCCAGCAGCCAGTTAAAACCTTGGCCTACAGTTGTTCAGTCAATATGTGCTCACAGTCCCCAGGACACTAAGAAGGTCTGTTACAGCCACAGCGCCAGTCTAGCGGTAGGCCTGTTTGTTTGACAGTCAACACTAATCCACTGCTCTGAATATCACTCACAAGGAGAGAGGCGAAGAGATGGCTGGAGGGCCAACTCCTGAAAATAGGCAATTCTGCACTCACATATAGTCCCAGTGAGACTGCGTGTTATTGTTCACGGAAACATGTGTACCCACATGCAAAAAATGTGCTCACTTAAGCACACAGACCCAAACACAAACATGGCAACAACACATAATGTGTAGGTATTAGAACCTCATGTCCTGATGTCCAATTTGATGGACGAAATAAGAAAACAGAACAGGAGCTTTGATGTTCTAGCTGTTAGCTTTGTAAAGCTCCCTGTCATCTGTCAAATCTGATAAATGCAAGCGCAGAAGTTTTGCTGCGGGCCCGATTTTCCTGCATTCTACATCCTTCATGCATACCCAGCAGGGAGAATTTCACATTTCAGAATTTCAGGACATGAATGGATGAATGAGTGTCCACACAAACAGAGGCAATGTCGCTGTCATTCAGTGAAAGAAGTGGAGCTCCGAGGCACACAAGCATCTTCTTGAGTGGCAATTAGGAAAAATAAAAACAGATTCAAGGGAATGGAATGTGAATGTCTCCATGTTGATAAGGGTTCTTTTCAAACTGTATTAATACCATTAACATACACACTTTACTTCCTTCAATTTTCTTTTCAGCAGCTACTGTACGCACGGCTGCGCCGTAAGTTTTCAAGTTTACTGTTGCTTCTTCAAATGCACCACACTATTTATCCCACAGAAGGATGCATTAACAGCTAACAAGTAAGCTAATACAACAAAGCAGCTCAGACAATATGCTTTTCAAATCAGGTGTGACTAATATAATCAAGAATGGCTCTGTTCTATTAAAGTTTCCATGTCAGCCAGCATGCACAATACTGAAACTGAAGCAGCTAAATGGAATTGAATTAAATGAATTACTCAAGAGTTTATTATCCATACCTGTTGCTTACACTTTTTTCCGACAGTGACATATCAAAAAGTCTTACATCAAAAGGCCCATCTAGCAAAGGAGAATACGAAAGCTGACAAAATATCCCACATGGATAATCAGTTAATGGGAGAACTAACAGATATACCGTAAGACTCCCCCAGTTGGTTAGTTACATTTAACCAATTATTTCTAAAATATCATGTTTGAGTATGACCATGATGCATCATCTTATTAAATATGTGCTAATTTGCACAATATTTTCCAGCAGAATTTTGAACATTGGATAAAGCCATGTTTAAATGAGTTCAATGAGAGTTAAAGGCTTTTAGGGAATTTTGAATACCTCTCTGTATTGTTCCATAAATCATAAATACTGTCAGCAGACAAATAAATAATACATTTACAGGAATAAAATGTTCTATATATCAAACTATGAATGTTATATGAACAATCCCTTCTGCAAAAAAACCCGTCAGAATATAGATAGGAATGAAACTGGAAAGTTTGCTGTATGAAAGTGCTACTGAAGTGAAGATTTCTGGCTCAGAGTCTGAGAAAAAAGTAATTTTGAGAAAACATCCTTTAAAGATATGTATTGTAAAATGCCATACATTTGCACTACACTAGTGTAAAAGAATAACTTATACTGAGATTACGACAGGGAACAGTTGAAAAATGAATGTATGCCAACTGCAAAACATTAGATGAACATTTTGGACTATTTAGCAGCTAAAAAGACAGGAATTTTCCTCAGGAATTATTGGAAAGCATAGCAAAGCTAAAGGAGAGTGAATTCTGAACTTACAATAATCAAGTGGACACAAAGACAACTCTTAATAAATGCTTGTATTGCTCCGTATCTGGATGTGTAAATAGGCAACGGTTTGCTAACGTTCACAAAATCAACTGTTGATAATAATAGTGATGTTGGGTTCATAGCTTGTTTTCGTGAGGCCCAAGTCAACATATTAGTTATTGCTGGATATAAGCAAATGTGACAGTATTGTTTTAGATTTACTATTGAACAAAAGATCACTTGAATCCCACAAAATGAAGAGATTAAGCATGATTCCCTCTATGAGAATGAGTTAAAGCACCCTCTATGCTTCTACTGAGCCTTTCTGCTATTATGAGTGTTGTATGCCCCCATTTTTACCGTCTTTTTTTTTCACCTTTCGATCTCTCCAGCTTAGGGTCAACCAACTTCTCACTAACACTCCTCATAAAACTGATTCAAGAGAACAACCATAGCTGCAGACTCACAGCTCTCCACACTTATCCCAGTGAATGAGCACTCTGTGACTCAGAGATGGCTCGACAGATGGATTATATCCCTGTTGTCGGTGCTTTGCTGCCGGCCATAGGGCAGAAGTGTTTGATAAAGCCATGTCAAAACAGCTGTAGAGTTCTTGAACTAAGAAGCCCACTCTGGGGGGGGGCCAAGTTCATGTCAGTTCCGGCAGTGTCTCATGCATGGTAAAGGATTGTGCGTTCAGTCAAGGTGTTGAGCGAAAAGAGGGGAGAAGAACCACAGTCTTGCATGCAATGGATGTTTTGTTTTGACATTTAGAAAGCACAATTCTGGAGCCATAGACAAACATGCTGACTAACTGTTCTCTGGCGACCTTGCATCCAGTTTCAGTGTATTTGTGTGTGTTGGGGGCGGGGGGGGGATACTAAAGAAAGGTGGGGGCTTCTATAGACGCCGAGCAGCTTAAGTTTAATTGCTTGTGGTGGCAGTCAAAGTCAATATGCTGGTCAATGGCCCGTGCATCCCGCAGGTTCATTTCCCCATAATTACTCTACATGCGCCCAGCCAATGCATAAGTCTGTCATCATTAAAATAATAAGGATGGGTTGGGCAAGGAGGAGGGCAGGAAGAATGGAGGAACAAATGCAAAAGAAATGAATGAATCAATACTGCAGACAAGAGGAAAAGATGGCCTGGCAAAGCAGAGGCACAGAATTAAGTGTTTCTCCCATACACATATAAACACATGCAAATAACTGAAAACATGCACATACACACAGTCACACATTCATTCACTTTTTGAGTGAGCTTTTGAAATGTCAAAAAAAATAATTTTAAAGGGAGAAAATACAATAAGGGTGTTCTTCAATGTCAGCTGTTATTGACTGTGTTTCATTTTATTTAAATCCACATGGAAAAATTAAAATGCACCACAGCCAACAATATTATGTTGACTTGAACTTTAGTACATCTGACAGCACATTGTGAAACGCACGGTCATGATGAACACTGCAGTATCAACAACAATTCACCAAATGTATTTTAATTCAACTGCAAGCTTTTTCTTTAGTGATAATGATGAAATGGGATAAGATTTGTCTTTTCCATTCAGCCCACCTAATTCTATTCATATTTTCAATAAAAAAAAAACAAACATGAAATGTAATAAGCATTATCGAAGCAGCGGCTCAGCTCATTGCAGTTCCCCTGGATCTGCTGGATTTCAGCGTAATGCGGAACATATATCACATCTGCAAATCTGTGTTGATGAGGTGGCGTGCATCCGCCAATGGCGTAGCCATGTGTTCTACAGTTGCTGAGTGTAATCCTCGGCCTTTACCAGCTGCCCGCAGGTCTTTCAGAAACGTCTTACTCGAATTAAAAACAGGTGGACACAGTTTGATTAGCTTGTTAAAACACACCTGCTACTGACGGCCGAGGCATAACACACACACACACACACACACACACACACACATACACACACACACACACACACACTTTACACACAGTCACACAGGCGCAAACAAAATGACTGAGGCCTGTGAAGCACAGATCATTATTATAGGGAGAAATATGAGTTGCTTTAAAGGGTTTTTACAGTGAAAAAAAAACTGCTCACCTAAACTCCCATGAATGAGAATTATACAATGAAATAGAGAGTACACAGTGGACTCTACTAGTTCATGTCTTTTATATTGTATAGTAAAATTGTTATAGTAAAAACTCATTTTATGTTTTTGTTTGGAAATGAGCTGCTCGTATGCTTATTTTAGTTCAGTTGTAAGAAGAATTCACTCCCTAAATAAGAGCATATTACTGCTAACTCCAGTGATAAATAAAGGGAAGAGATGACGCAATATACTGAAAATAAGGCATATTTTCTGTTCATAGCAATATAATAAACTTGAAAGCTGACACAAAAACTATATTGCTGCTGTGATTAAAGTGACAGTATCAAAAATTGAGAAGCCTCTGTTTTTTGGTTATGTGTGTGTGACAACTGTTGTCAGGTGTAGTGTCTCTATCATACATATTGTATGAGATATTCTTGCTATCATCAATATTCCTTTCATAGCGTAAGACAGTTTTGTATGTAAATGTATTGGTCTGTAAAGTAGAACTCACTAATTCACCCCATTCTATTTCATAGGTTCCTCACATCGTCGGTAGTGGAGATGGTGTTTTAAACGGTAAGTCAGGTGATGTGAATTTAGAAATTGTGCAGACTTTTGTTATCAAATGGATTGTAATTTGAACTGCAGACACCAATCCTTATAATGATGGTATTACAATACATTGATTAAACTAATAGATGGTCTAATGATTCAGCAAGTATCTCACGGTTTAATGGTGTGCTGTGATGTTCCCACCGGCTGCATTTAAAAGGCACCAGAGAGATTCTCTGCAAAAGCGTTTTATGGAATGCCAGCAGGTTAACAGCTATTTGAAAGCCCATTGAGTCATTGTTACATTTAAACGTTCTCAAACATGACGCGTTTTATTCCTGTGTCGGCCTTTACTTCAGTGACCAGCATGTAAATGACTCTGTGTGTGTGTGTATGGGGCCAGCTGAGCTTATACAGTATTGTAGAGTAATTCCCCACCATTACCAATGGGACAAGGGCAATTGAACCCTGGCACTTCATGTTTTAAATGCTCATTTATGCATCAAATGTACCTTTGGAAGATAATAAGACACCATAATAGATTTTTATGAAAATGCATTACATGGGAGGGAAGCTAGTGCCTGTGAACGCTGTTCCCTTCCCCTCGTCTCACCCTTCAACAAATCCCTTTCCAGCAGCTATGCTCTGGGTCCATAAAACTTCTCCATATGAATATTTAATGTATAACTCATGTAATGCAAATTCTACTTTGTTTTATTTTCCCTCTGCCCAGTCCATTATTTTAGTGCTGCGACAGATCTCGTTGAGCGCTGAGACACACTGTTGAGCGTCCAAAGGCTTTGCACACACACTGCCATTACCGCGGAGACATGACTTAAGTGTTCAAATACACAAGGGAGCAGATATAGATTTCATGCATGGTTTAGCATTGTTTGAATTGGTTGGATGTTAATGCAGACCACATGTATTAATTATTGTGGAAATGCTTTTTGGGTTGTGGGAAATGTAGATATAGACTGTCTGAAAAGTCTTAGTCATTCAGGGCAGAGGATGTCTACAGGAAGAAAAATCATTAAGGTTGTGTTGGCCAGCGCAAGGTCACATGGCCATTATGTGAGAGTAATGAGGGCCACATTAAGGAAGTAGTTCAACATCATACAGTATGGATAAACTCTTTCTTACAGACAAGTTAGATGAAAAGATCATTACCACGCCAATGTCTTTCCCTTAAAGGAACAGTGTGTAGCATTTAGGGGGATCTCTTGACAGAAATAGAACATAATGTTTCCTTTAGTGTATAATCAACTGAAAAAAGGAATTGCTGTCTTTTTATTGCCTTAGAATGAGTTGTTTGTATCTACATGGTATCTACAATGGTTCTTCTTCACGAAGCCAGCCACCATGTTGCTACGGTAGCCCAGAGCAGACAAACCAAACACTGGCTCTGGATAGGGCCATTTGCGTGTTCAACTCGACCGCTCTAGTTCGCCTACATGTTTGACACATGGGAGATGTTTCAGTTGGTTGAAATATGCAAACTCCCTCTACATGTCGCCAAATCCTACACACTGCACCTTTATATGAAGCATATAATACAACTAGCCTGACTCTTTCCAAAGTCCAAAAATACCAGTACTTCTACTTCTCTACCAATTAACATTTTCTTTAATTATTTTATTTTTATTTATTATACTGTATTAATCCCGTTAAGGGGTACATTTTTCTCTGCATTTGACCCATCCCTGTATCAGGGAGCAGTGGGCTCTAATTGCTACACAAACAGATTTTATTTATTTTTTTAATTCTTGGGGAGTCATGTGCTGGAACTTTTTTTCTTGGCTAACAGTGCAGTTCCTACAGTCTTTCCTGGTCACCTGGAGACCTCCCAATGACCACAAGACTCTAGAAATTAAGTTACATCAACTCCCCGTCAAACCACAACTTTCTGGTGTGTCATGGAGGGAACATCTGCTCTATTGTCCCAAGGACAACAATACACTTAGCAGTGACAAAGAACGACATGGGCAAACTAATTTGAAAGTGTTTGTGTTCTTTCTTTCAAACTAACTCAAAAAACAAAGAACACATTACCACCAACATTATGTCATTCTTGTTGATGATGTGACATTGATGTGTGGAAGACAGAGTGAAGATTTCTTTTACGTTTTTCTAATGCTAACATATTGTTATGTTAATTAGGACAATTATTAGCATTATTGGCTATTTAAATATGTAATTAACCTTTTTAATAGCTGATTTATTCAAGTAGATTTGTATCAAATTTGACTTTGCCAAACGCTATATACTCACTTTCATGGCCCCCACCTTTTAATGACTTTTTGATTAATACCTTCTCTCTCTTCATGTTACATTAAACAACCAAACAACCTTCATACAATGATTTCCAGTAAATCAAATTAGACATGCAAATTAAACTATATGCACACTTTGCTCCCAGTATTCATCACATTATCAGCTACACATCCAGTATTCATAGAGAGGAACTTTATTTTGCTAATTTTAAACTTACAACCAGATGAGATTTGTTTAGCTTTGTTTTTTTTAGAATAAGCAGCTTTTTATTAGATCAGACTTCAATGCTTCAAATGACGAATACATTTGCCAAAAAGCTCTTGGCAACATAAGATGTGTAACTCTACTAAGAAAAACGACTTTAGTATTTCTTGTATATATTTTGTATATATATTATAGTTGCGGTCATGAGGGAACTGATTAATCAATGACACTGACCAATCAATATCTAGTGTTTAATTAAGGACACTGTTGTTCTCATATTGACAAAACTGCCATTGGTCTGTGTGTTTGCTCAGCTTCCCCATTTCATTATCTGCATTGCAGAATTTATAAACTGTGAGCAGGTGAATGCAAACCACAGAGGACACACATTCATGGTATGCCATGATGAGCTATGAAACAGCAGATGGGCAAAATGGTGGACTCAAGTCTGTCCAGGCCTCCAACCCACCCCTCTACCTCTGTGCCAGCCTTGGCCAGGCTGATAGTGCCAAAGAGCTTGCCCCTCTCTTCCCCTTGAGGGGTGTCTCTGTGTGGGGTGGAAAGAGCTTGGCACAGTAATCTATGGAGCATTGGTAGCAAAGGTCAGCATGAGTGGTTAGTGCCCTGAAGCAAGTCAGTGCTGTATCAAACCTCTGCCGGCCTTGGCAGAGGAAAGAGAAATGTGAAAGGAGGAGGGGGAGGTGAGACTACAAGAGAGAGAAAAAAAACACATTTTGTTCCCTTCCGATGTTCAAACAAGACTTAGCATCTAAAGTCATTCTAGCAGCTCTGCCAGGCTGTACATTGGCACAGTGGTACTTTAAGCTAAATGCTAATGTGAGCATGCCAACATGCTAAAGATTCTTTC
This sequence comes from Cebidichthys violaceus, assembly GCF_023349555.1. Taxonomy (NCBI): domain Eukaryota; kingdom Metazoa; phylum Chordata; class Actinopteri; order Perciformes; family Stichaeidae; genus Cebidichthys; species Cebidichthys violaceus. The sequence goes on along the minus strand of NW_027176329.1, from coordinate 7,140,450 downwards.
TAATAGCCAGCAGGGGCGATTCCTCTGGTTGCAAAAAAGAAGTCCAATTGTATAGACGTCTATGAGAAAATGACCCTACTTCTCACTTGATTTATTACCTCAGGAAACATAGCAAACATGAGTTTATGCTCTCAGTCACTAGTTGCTCATCGTAAGTCTTCAATACAGCATGATGTTCATTTAGTAAATTAAAAACAAACAACATAGCAAGGTATGCTTAAGGAGTGGCTACCTTGTGATTGACAGGTTGCTACCACGGTGTTGGGAGCAACCTGGACACCAACTGGGAGTTGTCTGTGTTTTCGTGTTGTTTAGTATTTGATTGTACTTCGCTCCAACCTCTTGTGTCACTTCTGGTTTCTAAAAAACAATTTGGCTGAGGCTAAAAGCCACAAATCGAGGGTTAACATCGCAGTGACTACGTCCACTTGTTATATACAGCCTATGGCTACGACATTAGCACTAATAATGATCTATCCACAATACAGTCTGGGATTTTCACTTCCAGCTCTATAGCAGTACATTTGCTGAAGGAAGCCATCTAGTATCCCTCTCCCTCATGCTTTCTTAGTCACCATTATCGCTTTCTGACCTGGCAGGACTTCTGTAAGTCATTACTGTTCGAGAAGTAATGTGAGTAATGAGGCCAAAGTGCTGGCAATCGCTTTATAGAAACATTTACCTGAATATTAGTATGCATATTTCTGCACCCTCCATTTCCTGCTCGCTGCTGGCACCGGGGAGCAAAACAGCAGGTCATCTAGTCTGCTGCTGCATATATCTGCAACAAGGTGTGTGTACAGCATGTGTGTGTGTGTGTGTGTGTGTGTGTGTGTGTGTGTGTGTGTGACAAGGTTGGGAGAGGGTTGATGTGGAAAGGAGCGGTTCTATGTCTGAAATTGGATCTATGCTAGTTAGCTATTCACATCACAGCACTTTGCAGAGCTGGAATAAATGACATTTGAAAATCCCGTCGCAAAGTCATATTGTTTCTTGGCTGTCTCTCTGCTCATAATAATGAGCATCTTTTGTAGTTTTTACAGGTCTGTTTTCATGTTGGTGGAGATTCAGCAACACTCTTCTTGAAGTTCCCTTCAGCTGCCCCGAATGCTGACTTTAATGAAAAGAAAAAATGATATAAAAAACATTTGTGCTCCATTCCAATTATTCGTAAAGCGAGTACAAAAAAGATGAATGCTATTTGAAGTATTTGAAGTCATTAGTGTAATGATTTAATTATTTATGAGTGCCTGGGCATAACTTAGCATGGGAAAAGCTTTCAAGATATTATTGAAATGAAATGCAAATGGTTTTTCCTCTCAGTGCATGGAACGCCTGAAAAATAGGTTTCAGTCAGCTCTTTTTTGTCTCTATGATGGGAAGAGAATCCAAGATTTGTGTACATCTTCATTGTCCTATTTTTGTCTCTTCAATTTTTAGTTCTCCTCCCCCTTCTCTCCCTATCATACCCGAGCCTGTCAGCTCTTTTTCCTGCAACTTGACTCACCCCCTACTGCTGTGAGTATGTCTCTGTAGCCTACATACTGTGTTTGTATATTCGAGATTAAACAAATACGAGACAAATACAATAAAGAGAACCGGTCGGACAGACATGAACCTCAGCACAGTGTCAGCGTCTGAGCGATTACATACATGTAAATGCAAAGAGAAGGAGCGACTCTATTACGTCCTCTTGATTTCCTCTTGTCTCCAGCAGAGCCTAATGACATGGACAGACAAGCTGTTCTCATGCATTTCTTTGTCATCATTCGTACTTTTGTTCCCGAGATGATGGTGAACTTGTTGGTCAGCCTGTAAACATGCTGATTCCTGGGTTTTCTGCCCGCTCACGATCAAACAGGGACCATAATCCTCTGTGTGTTTTGCTCTTGGCTCAATCATCTAGAATTTGAAATGAACATGCAAAGCATAGTTTCTGCAATAGCCTTGTAACCCTTCACAGCCCCCCGTATGTCAGCCTTTCCTACATGATACTTCTGACTTCTTTATCCACCACATATTTTAGCCTATTCTGTATGACAACTCTCTTCCCCCTTCTAATGACAGCATAACTTATTCAATAATGTGCATTGATTGCCCCAAACACCACAGTAAGTCAACCTTAGCCATCAAATCCATGCATGACACGGGTTGGTGATGGAGCGATGGGGAGGTAAAGCGTGATTTGTGTGGAGGTCATGCACATTATGCACATTACACATGACAAACGGCTTAGTTTCAGCATTTCCTCTTCCTTGTTGTTGGCTCCTGATGGGAAAATCCAATCTCTTGAACACACTTGCATTTAAGCTAAAAGGCAACAACACAACTTGTTTAAACCAAGTCATCTGTATGTGGCTTATAGACACAGCGTGATGGCAATTTGCAAATTTATTATTTAGCAGTTTGTCCAAAGGTAAAAATAAATACTGCGTGAAAACATAAATTGTGCAGAACTCTCTATAAATGTATCATTATAAAAGCCTTTATAGTCAGTGGTGGAAGAAGTATTCAGAACATTATGCAGTAAGGCATGCTTTATTGTTTGTGTTTTCAAACAGTACGGCTCACTTTTACAAGAGAAAGGCCTTGAGGAAGACTAACCGAGGAGTTTGTTTTTATGTTTGTATACCGTTTTATCTTTTTAATAATGACTTCCATTACTTTTGAAATGCAACTGCACTATCAACTCAAAACAGTCCCAAACAGCTCTTTCGCTTGTCATTGTCTGTCTGTGAATATGGCTGTTTCCTGTTTGTTTTTAGGTATGCCATAAATAAAATGTACTTATTTATCCTAGATGGACTGCATGAAGACATTATATACTTTACAGAGACATCAATATTCTAATTAACAATGTATTCATATTTTGAAGAAAGACCTTCACGTCCGTATCAGTTTCTCAACTCTTCAGCTTCATAGTGCTTCATACTGGACTGTGTCAGCATCCGAGACATCCACAAATTAGACACGTAAATCTACAAGGAGCACTTGATTATAAGGGGGAGTGAAAGGTCAGGCCATTCATCACCCACCATACCTGGTCATTACAGCAACACCAATGGAAACTGTGACAAATGAACCCTTCTCACATTAATGAACTTGGCATTCTGGTATTCTGAACGCACACTCCAGCGCGACTTGGAGTCAACAAGCCACATTCATTCACTGTAGAGAGCTGGAACACTCGTGACTTCTTCAGCCAAGACCAATTGCAATTAACAAGCACCTACTTAGAATAAGAGATATGTAATGGATGAGGACGTGGGAGGAAATGGATGAATGAGAGAACAAGCATTGTGTCATTACGCAACCATATGAAAGAGGCTTTGTGCAAGGAGAGCATGGGAAGAATTCATACTCTGTTCCCGTGTCTCTGTGCTCTAATCCACTGTAGCTCTGTTTCCTTTTTGTCTTTCACGATTCGCATCTCTGTGCCATTATATGCGCGTTACCGTGTGTGCCGTGTAAATTTTTATTTGTGTGGGCATCTGAAAATCGGTATGTCTATTGCTTTTCAAATTAGAGAATCGCAGATCCTATTTCACCTAAATTTATGCTATAAATGAACTGTAATTTTGGCAAAAAATCAAGCTTTTTGCACAGCGGGGAGTGGTGACAATAAGGGGATGGAGCAAAGCGGTCCCTCCGGGGACCTTACATTTTCCTAAACTCTCCCACTGTGTTTTGTCGTTGACAGCGCTCTTTGCTCTCCGGCTGAGCCCCAAACACAAGAGCGAGCCCCCAGTGGCAGTAATTACTGCACCACTCAAGTGACATGACAAATGAACAAATGTCACAATACCACGGCTTGCTCGCTCCCTGTTTGCTTCAACAGTCTTGCATACACACCCATTAGGGCCCTGAAATGCTCTTATCCACACACACACGCACAAATAATGAAAGTTTTACTGCAGGAAGCCAATCGAACAGAGCAGGTGAAGGCTGTGACAGGTGTACACACCTCTTTTGCGGGACAGAGAGAAATAAAAGGAGAGGGAGGATGAGAGACTGTTGGATAGCCTGTCAGGAAGCAGGCAGCCATGTCCCTAGCAGCAGGGTCGTATGCCGAACGCTAATTACATTGATAAATGGTGTTGGCTGCGCGTCCACGTACCAGCGATTTAAAGCCTCGGTGACCCTAACTATCACCATACGTGAAGGACAAAGCGTGCAGGCTGCAGTGAAAAAGAGAGACCGGAGGAGGAAGAAGCTCTCTTTGGAAAAAAAGGAAGATTTGATGCTTGTTGACATTACCCGCCTGCATTATCACCATTTCATGGCGCCCACAAAGCTAATTGAATCTGCACCTCCACCCTGCACTGAATCCTCTTTACTGCTGGCAAGGCCACCTTCATTACACTCTTTTTCTTAACAGAACACTTCACATTCGACATATGACTCACTCAAACAAACACACACAGACACACACAGAGACACACACACACACACCACATCACGCACACACAGAAGATGGATCGTGTTTGCACAGCTTCATTTCCACTGTGGCTCACACTGACAAAAGCAACATAATGCATGTTGTGCGTGCTGTAGAACCATAGAGACGGTTAAGAAGAAGGGTGGGTTCTCACAGGGGATGAATTCAAGCTTTTTGCTGACATCATGTAAGGCCTGAGACATAAAAAGCTGTGTGATTTCTGTGTCAGTGACTACATGTGCAAGGACGAGGCAGATTGAGAGAAGATAAGAAAAAGAACAATATTCATGCATGTATGTGTGCGTGTTTGCACCTTTCTCCATGTCCTCGCTTGGCTTTCTGTATGGCAGAGAAAGAGAGGGCTGCCCTGTGATTGATTCTCCCTCTGTTTCCCATTGTGCGCATCATCAAAGGGAGACACGGTGATCTTGAATACAATTAAGAAGGCTCAGCCCTGACACTTCTGTAATCAAACAGACCGGGGGAGAAGAAATGAGTACGTCAACTCGGGCTGCTGCATCTGCACTTTCATCTATTGCTCTTTTCCCGCCCTGTCGGTTTTCTGTCGATGTGAGGGATGTGTTTACAAAAAACGGGGTCGATGACAGGTCTAACTTATCAGGCCTGAGTCATCTAGCATCTTATCTGTGCAATACCTATAGAAAATGCAGGGTTAAAAGTCAAATATTGGTTTTATGTCATATTACTTGTTGGGTCCTAAGCTCTGTATATGAGGTCGTGGTTTACAAAGTGGGTGCCTTGAGGACCGGCCAGCAATGCAGTAAAATTGTTTTGTTCATTTTTAAAAACAGTTGACTTTATTAGAAAAGAATACATTTACATGAACTCAATTTTCAAATAATAGTTTAAAATGTATCAAAAACGTAAGAATAAACATTATCATCAATGTATTAAAAACCCTGTTAAGTCAAACTGTCAGGGTCGGCGATGAAGCAATTTGTCACTGTGAACTGGCCTCAAAGAAATACTGCTACATCTCAGCCCTCAGCACAGTCTAAGATTACCCAAATAATTAAAATTTGATTGTACTGACTACGAGGCTCACATGTTTGTATAGAGAGAGGAAGCTAGCTGTTTCACACCTGAATGCATGAGGGAAAAACTAAAGGCAACAATGTTTCAAGATATATCTCCAAAACACGCCAGCAAAGATAATCTCACTCCCGAACAAAACAATGTAGCAACAAGCAATGTAGCAACGAGCTAAAGTTTTGGAACATTTGGTATAAAGAGTGTCGATGGTTTATTTATTTTTCTTTTATTTATTTTCAGAGTTGAATTTAGTTTCTTGGACATATTTTTTATTAAATACATGAAGATGAGAAGATATTTCAAGTTCAGCGCTTTTGTGGTAACTGCAGAGAGAAAAAAGACATTATCATTTCATGTGAACTCTTGACTACATTTTTTTTTTGGGGGGGGGGGGCATTTAAAATGCAACAGAGATGCTGTGATCCACTGTTAGACAAATTGTCTTCACTGCAGGGGCCGTCGCTACATTCAAGCCATTCTGACATCCATCTGTTCAAATATAAACCCATTTACAGAGCACATCACAAGCTTAAACAATGAGCTGCTCAGCCTTCATCCCATCTCAAATGGCAGCATGCTTGCATTTTACTGCAAGTGATGAGTAGAATATTACAGAAAGGAAATTGAGCTACATTAGCTGTTATATATATATATATATATATATATATATATATATATATATATATATATATATATATATATATCAGGAGAAGACTCAATATCCATTCTCTTGGCTGCACACGACTAACATTTACATGTGAAAAGTATAGTATTCTGAATGAAGTACAGGCTGAGGAATTATTTTGGAGCTGGTTATGAAACTATTTGCCATGATTAGAAAATGTATTTGACAGTAAAGCCTTTCAAACATGGGGTGTTGAAAGGTTTAGTGTGGGTGAGATGTTCAAATGAGAAACCAAGGCGAACAAACTCATTCATAAGTCAGATACCCAAATGAAAAGTTATTCAAAACCCAATTACCGGTAAGTACTCTGGAGTTGCTCTGTTCTCATATCTGAGGCCACTAAAACGTTTTCTATAGCGTTCAGAATGCTGCCTTGGGGCTGCATCAATGACGGGATCCTTTGTTAATTACCTGGGTTTGTCATCTATTAGCTTATCCGAAATATCTTACATGGACATGTTTCACCGATAGAGTGAACAACCGCTGCGCCAAATCCAATGTTGCTTTATAAAAAAAATGTATCTCACAGCTCAACCCGTTATGGATTGCTTAAGGTGCTGTAGGAGTTATTTTAAAGCAAGTCTCTTATATAGGAACAGTCAATATGGATCATTCTGGATTACATGATTGACAACCAGAAACAAGTGTCTATCTAGGTAGTGTGTGTATCTATATTATAAGCAGGAAAAAGAAAGTCACCGGCACGCTATTATATTCAACCATGAAGCAATCCTTTCCTTAACTTAACAGAACAATCGGCATACATTTAGCCATACCTTATGGTATCTTGCAAACAAAAAAACAACTAATTTTAGGGATTTTCCATATTGTCCAATATGTATGTTGTGCTTGGTATTTGGGTTTGTATTGCTCATAATATTACAGATTCGAAATGCTGTTAGATAACACAGATAGACACGAAAAAGACCCCAAATAACTTCCACACATATTGGTTTCACTAAAGACAAACAATTGTTAGGCAACCTGCTGGTGTGTGTAGATAGCAGGTGAGTGAAGTGAGTCTTCACAAAAACAAACAGATATGAAGGCACTATACCAATTACTGCGTCTCTACGATGGAAACCAATTAGTCTGATCATTTATGTTAAAGTGCTGTTATTCAGCTACAGATCAATATGCAACAGTGATGGGCGAGTTATGTAACAACTGTAAGCAATTGCTCATTATACATAAGTCACTATTAATTACATTGGTTTACTAATGACTCAGCAGCAAAAATAACACCATGAATTACTCGTAACTTTACTTTCATTATGCAGCTGTCAGCTTTGTAAAGGTGCATATTCAACACCGAATCCTCCACACACACACACACACACACACACACACACACACACACACACACACACACACACACACACACACACACACACACCTTTTTTTATCTAATGTGTGTAGAAATAGAAAACAACACAATGTGATTTAAAAGCAGGAAGCCCTGCAATTTGGAGTGATTCACTGACCCTCTAGCCAGTTTAGCCTCAGTGACTGCACACACTCTCCAGCTAAACAAAACTAGTTGACCCCTGATTGACCAGTACATTCACAAGTCAGCCAAGAACACCACATGTCAAAGTAACAGAGTATTATTCTAAAATCATAATTATAATCCCTTAATGGTTGCGTATTGTTTAAAAAATGACGATACCAGCACCAATACCAGTTCCCTTCAAGTAATTCCGATGCCAATAGAGTACTTTGCTTGATACCGAGACTGCTTGTCATAGACAGCACTGTTGTTCGAGGGGAAATATAACTCGACAGTGCTGCAGAAAAGATGAAGGAGTCACTAAAATCATTGGGAACATCATGGAACAAATGGGCTTTAAAATGCAGATCCCAGTAATAGACCACGATCCTCCACAATACACGGCAGGCCAGTCACATACACATACAAAAGAACCGATTCTTCTCATTGCAGCAGAAAAAATGAGATCATCAGTCACCAACCAAGGTAATGCTTCAAAATCATCCCCAAGATGATGTCTTTGCCGTGACTTTTTTCTAACCACCTATGCATTGGTTAAAACTAGAGTGATAATGATTGATGATTATGAGACAGCTGGGCCACTCTAGCAAAGGGTAGGACACTTAAAACAACAACAACTAATGAATTTAATTAATACAGCAAATCGCTACAACTATATCATGCACAATAAATCTCAACATAGTAATGGTTCAGGAGCACTATTATCTTGATTACTGGCGATTTCAAAGGTTAACAGATGTTTTTGGTCTGATTCTCTGTGCATTGATGGACTGTGTAAGTGAGTGCAGACTGTGCAAAGTGTACACAGTTAGCTGCTCACATTATTAGTTAAATAGACAGAAGGAACTATGCACAGAATTGTGTTGGCAGCATTATGCATATTAATGTGGGACTCTGCTTGGGGTTTCAGCTGCAGACACCGGGCTCTAATGTTAGCAGAGGAAATACTTTTTAGCTGCTCTGCTCTAAAAGGTAAAATGAGGTCTCTGGATGTATCCTTTCCTTTGTAACTAAGAAAAACATACAAAGCAGCGCTGTGGAGAGAGTTTGCTCGAGCTCCCACAGATTAAATGTTTTCAAACAGCATACAAGAAGAAGATGAACTGCATCTATTTCAATTGTACTTTACTGATTTTGTTGCTAATTGAATGCAATATATTATAATGGTCTCTGTCCTTTCATAATTCATTGCAAGCCATTCAGTTAGACATGTGATACAGTTCTGCTCAGTGTCCCCATGCTCTCTTCGTTTGGCTCGTCATCTTCTTCTCATCTTTGCTTTTCCTCAACCAACGAGACAAGTTCAGCAAGGGGAAGCCTGTTGCCAGGCAACAGCCCAGAGTGTATGATTAAAACTTTGATTTCCAATCTATCACCTGAGAGACTGATGTGGCTTTTTTCCCTCTGATGCTCTGCAGAGCAGCTGGGATGGCCCCTCGCACAGCAGCTCCACACTTGCCAAATGGATCTTTACTGTGAAATGAAACATTTGGTTCATATGGAGTCAGGCTTCCTCATCTTTGAACAACTTGACATCGAGCTACACCTTCAGAATGTCATCTTGTGCCATGGCTCAAACTTGTGCTCACACAACCGAGTTCATTTGGGGATTTTTGGAGGAATTTGTTTCCTCCTCCTGCCTCCTGGTTCTGCCGCTTTGGTCTTTTGTCTATTGTGCCATGACTCCAGATAAAAGTAACTCTAGTTAGGGAATGAGACAGATAAAAGGATGAACAAAAACCTCATTCATGTCTGCTTTGTTGAATGACAACGGACACACAGATGGAGGTGTTACAACCAGGTTTCATCATTATGACTGATTCTAATCTGTCTGAGACGCTCTCGTGTTCTGGGTGACTATTTGATAGAGGAATAGAGGAGGAAGAAATATAGCATAGGTGTGTGTGTGTGTGTGTGTGTGTGTGTGGAGGGGGGGTGAGAGAGAGAGAGAGAGAGAGAGAGAGAGAGAGAGAGAGAGAGAGAGACAGATGATGAACAGTGGCGAGGCACCTTAACAGTTTGGCCCCTGGCCATTTAGTGATACATAAATGACATATTTACCCCTGTCTGTATAAAAAATGGCAGGTATGTGTGTGTGTGTTTGTGTACAACATGCTCATGTTCAATATCTATGTGTGTGTGCTAGCAATCCGAGATTCATCTAAACGCTCCCCTCTGGCATCCATAGCATCCCAATAGGTAGGAAATCGAATCTAGGGGCCGAAGATGATAAGATGGCGGCACAGAGAGGCAGAGATGAGACGGAAGTGAGATGAGATGTTGAGCTAAGAAGAGAAAAAGGGGGAAAATTGTGACAGGCATTTTTTGGCTTCAGGAGACAGGATGAAAAAAAATACAGGCCTGAGATTGGAGTGAAGGACGACACACAAAGGGACTTGACAGCGGCCACCACATTAAAAAAGAAGATGGGAAAAGAGAAGTGGAGGTGCGGAGATGTGCAGAGTTTTGAAAAAAAAAACAAGCATGTCAGGATGACGGACAGCTGAACCACAGTGGACACAGGCATTTCATAGATTCACACTGTATACCATATGTGTTCTTTCTTGATCAACAGGTGGCAGTTCAAAAGCCAGAAACTGCAAAGCAAACAGCTATTGTCAGTTTTTCAACAGGTTGACATTCAGCGAGGTAAACTGCAGCTAACCTTCACATGGAATATTTTGATCTTACGCCAAACTGTGCTCCTCAGACACCGACTGAATAACCTTCAACCGGCATTCAGGAAGTACACACATACAGATATCGATAATTCAGTTTAAACGTCGACACTTCCATTATGAAAGATCAGTGGTGAGGTCTGGTGGACCCACACAGAGCAGAGTACTTAATCAGTGGGGAGCAGCAGGTCTAGTGGACACTACTAACCATGGTAACAAGGAGAGATGAATAGAATCCCAACATGACCTATGACCAGGACGACAAAATCAACATGGACCACGAGTAGCATCTTAGTGAGACTCCCTTATGGTGTTAGACTTTCCAAGTGTTTTATCACACCATGGGCAACTAATGTAGGGAAGACTACATTGGTGAAATGAGAAGGACCCTGGGTCAGACCCCCACCCCTTAAGACTGCCCGTTATGACATGACTGAACGTGATGACACCTGAGCCAGCTCCATTTTCTCAAGACAAATCTGTGAGATGTGGTTGAAAAATGGATTATTTGGTCACACAACCTTTTAATTTAAATTAAAGTTAAAAATAAAAAGTAAACTAACAAAAGTGATTTGGTAATTTGTTGCGTTTTATAGAATAGAATGCATATGTATAGGGTAGCTTATTTTTGACTGATTGCTCACATTGTGATTTGCTGCTTTTCAGAATCACATTTGAACATGTCAGTTATTTTCATTGTGTTCTATTCAGTGGTGTGAGGTAGTTATGATGGACCCCAGTGCATGCTATTATTACGGGCCCTAGCACATGCTAGTTACGCCATCAAGATAATACCAACAATTTACCAACAATTTTTATGGATTTTACAGACAAAGGAGCTACTTAGCCTATTATATTGCGAATTGCCATTTCTACAGGAACGACTGTGGGCGACTGTGGCTAAGTGGATAGCAGGGCCGTCCTTCAATCAGAGAATTGGTTGTAAGGTACTTTGGATAAAAGCGTCTGCTAAATGACTGTAATGTAATATCTATATTTACAACGATGGTTCCATTGGCTTTATTTTAGTTGTTACAGCTTTACTTGAAGCCCGTTGGCTTGTTGCATTGCGTTCCTACCCTGTAGTTTCTGGTTTTCTGAGGGATCTGTTCTGTGTCAGGCTAACATCCGGTTGGATGATCCAGGGTAGTTTTCACACGGCAGATCCTGGTCTTCGCTTAGCACCTCTCAGTCTGTTCATCTGTCATCTGTGGAGGAGGAGTTACACAGAGCAGTTGGAGAACGGAGACGAGACAGGCCTTGGGCATATCTGTGGTTCCCCACTCAGTGAGGCCGCTCCAGAGAGCAGGACAGGGAAACCCTCTGCGCCACAGGAAGCCGGAAGGTGTGAAGAGAGGCAAATTCATTTTTATTCAAGTTTTTTTATTACGTGTTTTGACTGCCGGCATCTCTCTGTGCTCCGTTCTCGGAGATATACAGGCGCCTACAATAACAAGTAGTCTACAGGCGCAGGTGGAAAAAAACACGTTCACTGGCATGTTCACTCATGTTATAACTCAATCAACTGTGTGCCGATTGAAAGATTTCTTGGTATAAATGGAACACCACCTTAAAGCTAAAACCACTGAGCGCTTTGTGTTCATAGTTCAGCGACAGTGTGTGTTGTCACTATAGAAATAAAGCAGCCTGGTTCACAAAGCAGAATTTCTTATCTATAACTTTGCTGAATAAAACTTCGAACCTTTTCAAATCTGAAACATAGTCTGAAGTAAAAATAAAAAGAGCTGTCTGGGGTTTTATTCAGTGTGATTATCCGCATAACTCAGCGACACTGACACAGACTGCAGACGTACCCCAGAGGCCAAACCAAGCTGGGTTTTTGTTTACAGTCTGTAAAGAAAAAGCTATGAAACGATTAGATGGATGAAAAGTGCATTGCTGAGCATTTGACCTTTATTTGCAATCAACCTACGTATTCTTGCCAAGAATGATTTACTTTGTCAATAATCCCACATCCAGCTAAACAACACGTATGATAGCAACTGTGACTTTATATTGAGAGCTTGAAGACAGTATTTAGTAATGTAAAAACTGTTCAATTTACATCATATATGCCACCTTTTGTCAGCATTCAACATTCAACTGTCATGCTCAATGTTTATCTTTTCAGTGTTTATAAATAATACCATGTTTAAGGCGCAGTGTATTTAGTGTGAAGCCGGAGCTTGATCTAAAAGCATGCAACCAATATTAGTTATTGTAGGGTTAATTTTTATATATGTGGTTCTATCATATGACAATATAATACCTCAGTGGAATGTAAAGACCCATAGTGCTTACATTGCATCCAACTGCAATAAATCTCTTATTTTGTCCACATACCAGGCTCTCCCTTAAACTCTGTGACGAGGTAGTTGATCAAAAATATATGTATTGATCCTATTATAGAATGTTTTGATAACTTCATTTCTGTATCAGTAATCTTACTTTATAATTCTCTCTTTTCACTCAATTTTGATAGATCATATAAAGTATTTTTGTGGCTGGTTGTAAAGTCAGCGACCACGTCATCGTCCTTTGGGTAATGACTTTCGATCAGGTAGCTGATTGCAAAAGTGCTTTAAGTTTTTTATAGATATGAGCTGCTGCTGCATCTGGAAACGTCTTTCCTCCAGCCTGTGTGTCATTTTAAGCATATTAGGCTGCAGTCATTGGCCACTAGCTTTAATTACAATATAACAGAAGGGTGTCATGTCGCCTGTCTACAATAAAAGCCTTGGAAAGCAAAGCTGTTGGCTCATCAGGTTTAAGTGTTTCTTTTGGTGCTGGGAAGAATATAGACTGAAAAGACTGATGAATTGCAATAATTTCACGAGGAGAATAAATTACTGTATGGATTAATTTTATGCCACAACAATTAAACTGTGACTTTTACAAGTGTCGTTAAAATTATTTCTCGACTCTATACATAATGGTTCTAATATGGCTTAGTTTGTACTCCTTGAGGCTTTCTCTTTTGAGGTTTAATACAAAAAAGTATAATTAGCAAATGTAGCAAGTAACAACATATTCAAGGAACAGTAATCATGTTGGCCACAACAGACAGATACATGGAAAAAGTAAAATAGAGGGTTTTTACCAACCTATCTTCTAGGAGCTCACAGAGTTGGCTTTCACTTTGGCTCAATCCCTGCTAATGAAGGAAATCCACACATCGTGAGGCCTTTGCTCAGCACTAATGCAACCACGGTGATGATGTAGAAGAAGATTCACAAGTAAGCCAGTAAGTAGTGGGCAAGTGTTGAGCCATGTGTAGAAAGACAAAGACATAACTCTCTGCTGTGGGAAATTTTCAGTACCTACCCTTTCTGCACACCTACAATACCGTTTCGAAAAATAATGATGAAATGTAGCTTTAGTAGCATCAATGGGAAGGAGTGGAAGGGTGTTCACTCACAGTTGTGCGGGATTTGAGTGGGTGTGTTGCTGCTGCTGCTTCATCCACTATGGGGCTGACTTGTGGCAGAGTGTGATTGAAGTGGAATGACTGATAGTTTGATTTTACAAATACCTGAGGAGCTGAACAAAGCACCATATCCAGCGGGCGTCACACCCTCTGGGATTGGTGTCGTGCGTTCATTCGACCAGTCCCCACGAAAGCAGCTGGCTGGGAGCTTTTTCATTACACAGAGTGAAGTTGATTGCATTTTCCCCAGTACTCTCTGAAGTGTCTAAATGGAGCCACTATATAGGCTACTCATCGCCTCACAGAAATCACTAGGCGCTGCTACAAGCCTCCATAAAGCCTGTACATTTTGGCGGGAAAGCCAAGACAATGGATGCGTTTAAAAATTTGAAACAAATCATCATCGGATCTACTCGTCATCTTCTACAAATGTTTTTAACTTCAAATGTCTTTCTGCCCAAGTGTCATGTAATCACAATAGAAACTAGCATCCGTTAGCATTCTGTAGACTGGACACAATGAACATTTATATCCTGGTGCCAGCAGAGCAAAGAGAGAGACACGTAATCACAGTTTGAAGGCAGTGGAGAAATCAAACGTCTAGCTCTATTGATGTGGGTTTGGCCTTCTGAGAGGAGTGTAAACACATTAAACTGTCACTCTCAAAGTTACTATACGTAATGGGAAATCAGCTAATCAGATGTAATATGCATCAAAGTGCATACCCAGACAGAAAAAAGAGAATGGAGTGGCCAATTTTGCTGCATAGTTTGGTTCCCTTAGTTGGAAATAAAGCTGAATGTGGACCAGGGATGAAATACGTTTTTTAAATCAACTTCTACATGGGGCATAAAGCCAGAAGACGAGCCAACATTGTGAATCTATACTTACCAAGAGAACGTCTGATCTCACTCTGTACCACTTCAACATCGAAGTCTTGCAAATAGAGGAAGCCCTGCAGTGTGTGTTCACTTTGCTTTACAGATTTATGTATGAGCACACTATGTACACTACTGGAAAAAAAATATTGTTCTATAAAAAAATGCATAGACGAACATTGAGAAGAGATAAAAGAGCAATTTCATATTACTGTGTGGTCATTGGGTTGAAATAAGATATTTTATATATCTGCAAATATGCAAGAAAAACAAATCAATATTGTCTGCCTGAAACCATTTGAGTGATTAAAAAGTATTTAATACTATTTATTCATTCAATGATTATTTAAGCAATCATGTGGAGAATTATAGTAATCGACACTAACCTGAGGAAAAAAACATCCAAATCAATATTATCCATGATTTGTTGAAGACCAGGCCAATAAGATGCTGCACAGGGTCATAAAACAGATTTTGCAATACCAGAGGCAAACATGTTTTTGTACTGATTCCTTTCGCTACCTTTTTATTGCTCCCTGCTGCTCGTCTTTCACTACATGAACTGAAATAAGCCTTAGCTACAGGGATTCTGGCAAAATATCTTGGATCAGCTGAATTGAATTAGCGATGTTTTAAATATCCTCTAATCTCCATAAATAAGTACATGTTTTATGGATGCCTTATTCATAATTCATCTTCCTTCCAACTCCAAGCAGGGATGGAGTACAAGTGCTAAGCAATTCTCATCAAGCCTTAACAATGGGCTCATCTGATCATGTTATTGACCCCACACAAAGCTGATTACTTCCCTCGGACGCTGTCTCATTTCCACTAAGTCGTGTATTGTGTTGAAAACATGAGAACTGAAATGGAGCAGACATGATATTGTCACAGGATCAAATATTAAGAGGGAAACAAAAGCAGGTGCCATAAAATTGTCAGATATTCCAGGTGTAAGGTACTGCACATCAACATGATGCATTGACATGATGCTTTTTCTTTAACTCAAGTCCTAGTGCTTTGCATTAAAATACTGCAAACCGTTGGTTTACCTTGGTTTCTATTTTCAAAGATGCTTTCAGGTTAAAAGAGTTCGGAATTGGCCCGGAACCCACAATGAAGGTGATTCGCTGGTGGTATTTTAGCCTGGGTTCGGTTCTGGCTAAAACAAAGAACATTTGGGTCGGATTACGTGTGTTTGATAATAAATAGGCTAACTGGCCACAAAAAATAAAATTAAAATAATAGTCGAATGTTTTAATCCACTGATTGCTTTGTGTGTTGGCTCTGTCCTAAGAGCCACCTGGAATATGAGAGCCACTTCAGTCAGGTTACTAACAAGCACATTTAGTGCGGAGATGTGCTGCTCAATATTATGAGAATAAGCTAATAATAGCTAGAATTACCACCTCAAGATTGTATCCCTCCAACTACCAGTTGTTGCAGATTGCATCCATGTTTGTCTAAAATGTCATCACTTTATCATTTTATCCTAATAGACATTTGTTTGAAATCGTCATAATTTAGTCCAGGAGGATATTTGTGCTAAATTTGAAGAAATGTCCTTCAAGCATTACTGAGCTAATGCATGCACAAGAATGAACAGATGGAGCGACAACCCAAAAACATAATGCCTCCGGGCCACGGCTGTCGCCAGCGGGGCAGTTGATATTGCATGTTGTGGTGCTGGGGGCGGGAACGAGTTCTGAATCCAGACCTGTGCAGGACTCTACTATTAAATCTACATGGCTTAGGTAACAACTGGGAGAAGCAAGAGTCCAGCTAGAGGCATTTGCTGCCAACGCTAGTCTTAGTGGCCCTTTGTTGAGCGCAGTGTTGAGCACACACGTTGCCGTCGTAAATCAGTATTGTGATGTGCGGCACTGTCTGCAGCGCTGAACACGGTGTTCTGATATCTCTTTCAGTGTGAGAAAGTCTTAGATGGCTTGAAGCATGTATGTGATTGACCGAGCTAGCAGGGCAGGTGGGTCACACACACACACACACACACACACCGACACACACGCGCTACAGGCACAAAGTGCAAAAGAGAGAAAGACTGAGTTACTTGTAAAAAGTTTTACACAGCTGTATTGATTTTTGTTTTCCAAAATTCATGTAGAATTAGGGTGGGAGCATCAGTTGGTTGTGTATGGATTTAACCAAATCTATGACGCTTGAATCAGTTTTCTAATAGCTAAACCTTCACATCCCAAGAGAACTGGGAATTTTTAACTTTATACGGTTTGGTTCTTTTTCTAAAAGACATCTGCAGTTATTACCTAGCATCTACAAGATAAAAAAAATAAAAAAGTCTTAGTTTTCTGAAAAATTCTATTTGAATTTTCCCCAACACGGAAAGATTCTAAGATTCTAGCAGAGACAAGGATTTTCTACCCTGACAGGCTTCAGGCTTTGGATAAACCAGTGAATGCAGCATGTCAGTGTTACGTGATATGCTAAGCAAAGAATGGCATGGTGTCTAGATGAGTACTAGACATCTGACTGTCATAGATAATCAGATTTCTGCTATCACTGAATCAAACTACACTCTTTATACCTGAAGGAAATAGCTTATCCTCCTGATGTAATTTTTTTTTCCTAAACTGCGATTAAGATCAGCCACTTGAGATTGCCACTATTAAAATGAGGGAGCAGGGTGCCACTGTCGCTATGGCAACATGGCTTTTTGAAACTGCCCTGTTTGCGGAGCTATTTGTCAACCCGGCAGTGAAGTGGGGCGTAGCGGTTTGTGCGTTGCCTCCCTGTCAGAGTGCTTATTACCTGACTGAATGAACAGGCCCGCGCCACGTCAGGAATGTGACAAAGAACAAGACCTGCTGGATCGGGGCATTGTGGGAGAACATTGAACCCATTTAAAAAGTTTCCTGATGGTTTGCAAAAAATAAGATCAACATCGCGCAATTTAAATTACGTGTGGTGACTTGATGCTCTCAGCCATGTGCTGAAATGTTGAGCTGAATGCTCTGGTGCAGGTATTGAGGAGAAGTTACTATTTGTAAATGACTGAAACAAGACTTTCATGGATGCATGTAAGAGGAGATTTAAGATTCAACAGTAAGCTATGCCACTTGACTGTTATTATACTACGATTATTAGCATTAGCTAATAT
Organism: Cebidichthys violaceus; assembly: GCF_023349555.1. Lineage (NCBI taxonomy): Eukaryota > Metazoa > Chordata > Actinopteri > Perciformes > Stichaeidae > Cebidichthys > Cebidichthys violaceus. Next base: position 7,122,648 of record NW_027176329.1, on the reverse strand, counting down.
TTATTTTGTTTATTTATTTTGCAGGGACAATGCACACCAATCAACAGTGAAACTGTAAGTGAGCCAGAGTTAGCCAGAGAGGCTAGTTTTCATCTGCTGTCCCCGGCCAGATGTTCGACGGCTGCCTAAAAATTTAAAAATTTTAAATAAAATGGAATTAAAATTCATAGATAGACAGTAACGTATAGACAAAACCAATATAACCAACATATAGGTAAAAGAAAAGTGTACGACACTAGAGCAGAGCAGAACAAACATGTAACACATGTTTGAATGTTTTCTATGTGATGAATTATTTAACAAGCATCTGTATTTATTGATGACCTGTTGATCTTGTATTTGTGTTTTCCTTTCTTTGGGAATAATACAATTTATTTCCAAGCAAAGCTTTCATCATTCATTCATGTCTTACTGAAAACTGTACATCTCAGGTTTCCTTGCTGCACCTTAAATACCTGAAAATACATTAAGAAACACACAAAGGTCATATTTACAGCATGTTAACAATTACTAATCAAGCAACAGACATGTTTACATATAATAATGTGTGTATACAGTATACACCTGAAACCCAACTACTGTATATTGCTAAAATGATGAGTGAATTTTGAGATAAATATGATTGTTAGGATCAGAAAGGTCTTATTATGTAGCAGTAAAACTTTGCTGGTGTGTAAAGCAGTTAACAGCTTGCAGACGTGACCAGGCTGCAGTCGAACTGGAAGAGCAGTGCCTGCTTGTTCTTTCTCTCTCTCTGATGTAAGGTTCTGGAAGTCAACAGTCAGATTTGAGATACACTCTAGTCTTGAAAGGACTACAGAGAAATATCATGTGTTCAATTCAGAACTGGCTACTCACCTCTTCTCTTCTCGACACATTGCAGACTTCTTTCTGTATTTGATCTGAGATCACAAGTGTTTGCAGCACCGCTTCGTCATCGGCTAATTTTCGTTCCAGTCCTGACCGAGCCTGACTCTCAGTCTGGGTGCCGCTTGAAGTCTGTGTGAGGGACCGCTCCTCTGATCAGGTCGAACGTGGAGAGTGTGGGTCGAATCATGAATGCTGCTGCAGGTGGATGGACCTGCTTTTCTGTTTATTTCAAATATAGCTACAGTACATGATATCTCCTCACCTCTCCTCCTCCTCCTCCTAATACTTTGCAAACATCGTTCTCTCTGTTGACGTGAGATCAGAGGTTATTTTTCTATGCAGCACATCTTCATCAACAGCTGCTTTTTTTTTTTGTCCTGACCGAGCCCGGCTCTCGGTCTGATAGAAATATGTGCGCTGTGGCGGTGATGCTCTTACGCTCAGGTCGAAAAAGTAGAGAGTGTTTTGAATCGCGGTTGCTGCAGGTGGATGGATCTAAGCGGCTGTTTTCTGACCCTCTTGTGCTCTCATGGTCTGACGTCTCGCAGTAGTCAGAAGTCTTCACCATGAGCCATCTTTCTTTTTACCCTCGATGAGACGCAACTCTGGGTCTGGCTGCTGCTGCTTGAGGTGGATGGACCTGCATGGTTTCTCCGGGACCTCTTTATGTCATCATCATGAAGATGCCCCACGTCTTCAACATCAACCTTTCTCTTAACCCCTGGCTTGATGCAGCTTTGGGTGTGGCTGGATGTGTCAGACCCGGGGGAGTCCTCACAGCTGTGCTAGCCTGGATGTGATTGCTAGAATCCTGACTGCTGCTGGATGTGGATGTGGATGGAGCTGCACAGTTTCCACTGTCATTTCATAAGTAGGAGGTTAATTGGTGGAAAAGATGTGTTACACAAACAGACAGCAAAGTTATCCAACAATTTCTAAATTCTTAGAATGTTTTTGACTGATATAGATATGATTGATGTAGGTGAGCCTATTCTTGCAATCCAGACCTGACCCTTTTGGACAGATGAGAGGTTTCGCTCATCGTCTCATCTTCATCATCAACCTTTCTTTTCATCCCTGCCTTGTCTGAACTCGTGGTCTGGGTACCAGAGCAGGGATGAGGGTTGATGCAGTGGGGCTGGCTCAGACCGCTCCTCTCGGCAGAAGAAGGAGGAAGGTTCTGGTGAGCGGGGTGGGCGGTCCCAGGGGACGGTTGCTGCAGAGACCCACACACAGCTTTACCACTGTCAGAGGTTGAGGTCTGGTTCTGACAGAGGTGCAGTAACTCAAAACAGGACCTAAACACTGCAAGAGATGAATCATTGCATCAGTACATTCCATCAACCAGGTGTTTACACAAACACATTGAGATAAAGTGAGATAGATGAGATGAATCATTCTGCATACATCAATAAAAGGGCAAGTGTTACATTCATGGAGAACAATAACTCATAATATGTTAAAAATAATGAAATCACAGCATTGACTTACTGGGAGCTGAAATCGTACATGCTGACTATGTGGTGCATGCCTCCTGGAGATTTGTGTGTGTATTTTATGAATACTTTAGAAAAATTTTTTTGGTGAATGATCAAAAAGAAAACCTACATTCAGGAGGTCAAAGAGAGAGCTGAACTTCATCCTCCTGGTCTCCATCGGCTGAGTCCCTGTCTCTCTGTGGAACTGTTATTGTTATTGTTAGCGATGACATTTTGAGTACAGTGAACTTGGAAAAAGAGGCAGACAGAACCAAATATGTTGCAGTACGTTGGAAATGTAACACAGACAGAATTAACCAGACAGAATTCCTAGGTCGTACAGTCGGTCGGTCACATCAGAGTGGTGCGGGGCAGGTACCTTGAGTTTCCAGAGACTGGTGGTCGTCTCTCTAAAAAAAACAAGTCTTGTTTCCGAGGGTGAGCAGGCTGTCTGGTGGCTGACCCTGAGTCTCCACTATGTACCTCATCTGAAAAGAAAACAGAACGTCAAGTTCATTTCTTAATGAATTTCCATAAAAGCCGAAGCAATTGTTCCCATGAAAAGAATATTTTTCATCCTAACCTTTAGCACCAAGACCAGAGGGAAATTAATAAATGTCCCATAAAAAAGAGCTTTAAGAGTGAAGAAAGAATCAAATCAAATCAAACATTTACACATAAGTAAATCAGATAAAAAACTTAGTACGTAATACTTACCATATCATATTCTGTTTTATAAAGTATTTCTCTAAAAAAAAGACTGAAACAACCAGCTCCTGTCTCTAACCTAACATACCATTTGGAACTTCTTTTATGACGTAACATTGATCATTATACTCACCAAGTGGGCAGCTGATTTGTTTGGATTTTCTCTACAAAATGGTGGAAATGAATGTACTGTATATATATAACAGGTTCTGACAGATGCGAGTCTGTTGAAGCTTCAAAATTCAAAAGTGAAAAGTTCAAGGGTGAGATAACTCATGTCTTGAAGTGCCTTTACTCTCTGAAGATACTAAACACTGACACTCAAGCTTGGGCACTCTCTTGTTTTTGAAAATAAATACATGTTCTCAATGAACCTCAAAGGTTTAGTGAGGTTATTATGGTATTCATTTTATTATGCTGGACTGGTACATAGTCAGTGAAGGATCACTGGTGGATGCAACTCTTTACTTATACAGAACACACATACTTTGATACAATGATATCTGATCCAATACTTTGATAAAAACAGTACTACTAATAGAACATCTGCATTAAGCAACACTCTTATTACAGCTGATTCAGTTATACACATGAAGTTAATACTTCTAATGTATTTAAAGGCCTCCTGTACACCACAGCTATCATTATTAGTTATGGCGCATTAACCTGCTATTTAATCTCAACTGCACTATATATTTTTCCCACAAGCCAATCCGAGCAGACTGAGCTTCTTGAGGAGGGGGGCTTAAAGAGACAGGTGCTTAAACGGAGCGTTTCAGACAGAGGGTTAATACAGGTTGATTCAGGCAGACATTGTGGGAAAAATAATGTGATTTTTGACCATTAAAGCATGTAAACATGTTCTAGTAGAAACCCCAAACACAAGAATGAAAGTGAAAATGAGAAAGACATGTCCCCTTTAAGACGTGATATTTCCACACTGACTGATACTAGCATTCAGCTAGCACACTGGTGTGCATCAGCTTATGTAACCCAACATCTCTACTTCCTCCTGTTTATGAGTAAAACTGAAAGCTTGAAACAACACAATGCTTCAACTTAAATGTTATGCATTCAGAATAAGCTTTCTATGTCCATGCATAGTAAATTACATGAAAAAGAAAGTTGGTCATAACACGTTCAGTGTGCAATAATCAAACTAAAAACATCTCACTCAGTGCCCTCATCTATTACCCACTGAATCAACATTAATTACCCTGATAATTACACAAATGTGCTAATGCATCAATTTGACAGTCACACATGGAAAGCCTGCTTGTTTCAAGTTGACTGAAAAGGAAGCGAAAAGAGAGTGAGACAAAGGAAGAATCAAAAACAGAAGAAGAGATAAAGGGCTGACTCTTAGTCTGCTTCCACATGTGTGCATCTCCTCCTGATGAGCTTTGGTTGTTATTATCCCATCATGCCACAGAGCCCTGGCAGTTCCCTATTAGTTATTGTCCTATTGTCATGAGCCAAGGATGGTGGTAATTGGAGATTCACTGTTGATTCTTATCATGGAGCTCAGATTTTCTTTTCACTCATTCATTATTCCATATAATGAGAAGTTTTCTCACATTCAAAGACTCACATTATCACTCTGTTCTTTCCTCTGCTTTATTTATTCATTAATCCACTGCATTATTAGGAACAAAGAAGTGTCGAGGAGATTATCTTTACCAACACGTTTGCTGCTTCAGCCGGAGGATGATTGAAAACACAGAGGTGTAGAATTGAGTTGGATCAATTGACTAAACTAATTGAATTTGAGAAATGATTTCTCAAATTTAAGTTGATTATAGTGCACCTCCATATTCGTATAGGCTCATGACAACTACACAAATCCCTGTGAGGACAGAGCACTCTGATATCTCTTTTTAATAATTACACTGAGTTAGCCTTCCCATGGTGCGCTGACTGCAGTAAGTAAGCCAGCCCCCTGCTGACAAATTCAACTGACAGAGCAAATATATACTCCCTCTCATCAGTCAATCCCTTCATCCTTGGTCCAATGTCTTCTGGGACAGCAGAGGGTGGATTTTGCCTGATATTATCCAAGGCCCAGGCCAGCGCGCTGGGGGGATTTGTGAGGGTAAACCTCTTGCTTTGATGTCTCCTCGAATATCCCGGCTTGACACAGTAAAACAAGGGGTAGCAGGAAATTGAGTGGACTAATTCAAAAGAGATGGCCCTTCTGACCTTGCTATAAACAAAATGCAGGGAAAGTATAAAAACAATGGTGAGAATAGGAAAACTGCTTTACAAAGATATGTTTGTTATAATATTTCCTCAAGTCAGTGTTATGCTCATTACAAAAAACGGGAATGTGTGTAGTGCAGGCAAATATCCATAATATAAGTACTGTACAGGGATTATCAGTGCAGTTGTAACAAGAACCAAACCAACACATTGACATTTGCTTGTTGTCTCAAACTGTCATTTCTCACACAGCCTCTTCCCTGAGAGGTATTCAAGAAGATAGTTAATATGTAAAATAAATTGAAATGGGAACTTGCTTAGTCGCAAATGATCTTTGCAATGAATTGTACACTCTTTTCAGAACGGCATAATAAGCTCCTTTTATTAAAAAAAGGCAACAAAGGGAACATGGCTGCCGAATACCTGGGAAATTTGAGGAAGCTGGCATCTCAGGCAAGACGGCGGAGTGTATGGCTGTCAGTGTGATGTGTCAGACTCTGCGCAGTGATAAAAGTGACAAAGCTAATTGTTGCCTCGCATCTCCAGGCTCAAAGAAACTCTCGAGACCTCTGAAAAGCTTTGCTCTCTCGTTCCTTTTTCCTCAGAATTTCTCTCATTGATACTAAAAGGCCTGAGGGAGACATTTGGGTGGCACAGTAAGAGAAACGCAGTAAAACTGATGTTGACGTTATACCAGCTGGTATAATATGTGTGACACAAAATTAGCATGCCGTCACATGGACTCATGAGAGCAATGATACAGTAACTGCAAAGTGATCAGAGAACTCACCGACATTCACAGAAGCAATGATGCACGAGAGCATTCTCAGTGAGCCAGAGCAACAAGCAACTTAAGAAGCACTTTAATTCCCCAACCCAGAAACAGAAGAGTGAACCCTCATCACGGCGCTCCATTTGATCTTACAAATGACCTACGATGAGGATAAACCATTATACAGTGCATTTAAGCAGAGTCAGATTTTAATGTGATGAGGAGGAAATCATAGAGAGCAGCTTGAGTTCATAAGAAGGCATCATGTATGATTTATCTGGCTGGAAATTAAATCAATGACTTCTTTTTGATCTGCATCGTCAGTCCGTGATAAAGTAGAGCAGCCGTTAAGTTAATACCCCACACTGACTTGGGATACTAACACTGAGGCCATGCACATTTTTTAAAGTCCAGTCTTGAGGACGAAGGGCTAACTGGCTGCTGTGAGGGAACACTCTTGCAGGTCAGGGCAACTTGACAAGGTTTGATTAATCGCTGTGGGAAACCTGGTGGAGAACAGGAGTGACTAATGACCCGTGTATGGCTGTTGATTCAATCAATCAAGAAAAGGCTCTAACCATGCCAATATCTGGGTGAAACACAGTCTCACACACACACACACACACACACACACACACACACACACACACACACACACACACACACACACACACACACACACTCACTTATTCAAATCAGCATGAGTAGCTATTAAAACACTTTGTTTGATATGAAGTGCTCTACTGGAACCACAGAGACGTTCCACCACAGGTTGCCTGCGTTCCTTATTAACTTCAAAGTGATTAAATGTACCTACAAATGCAAAAATGACCTTTGAAGGTTTGAGAAAAAGTTTTTGTTTTTTAAGACAACATCAACCTCTGCATAAAAGACAAGATGAGGGCATTTTCTCCGCAGTCTATTAGTACATCTAAAAGCTTCAAGGCATTTCCCGCTGCCATTACCAACTTTACTGCAGTGAAAATGAGAACTAAGTGCAGTTCTGGAGGCAAGCTTTTATGTCCTATACTGTCACAATATACAATACATTAAGTGATGAAACACAGAGAAGCCCAAACAGTCTTATGGCTGTATTGAGATCAACAATGCATTATTTAGTTAGTTAACTGCTGAGATTTGGGGCTGTTAAAAATCTCATTTTCTGCCTCCTGCTGTTTTGGAAGCTTAACATTTTCAGAAGAACAATGGCAAACACTGTGTTAGAGCCTGGTCTCTTTACATATCTTTACACTAAAAGCAACAGACAATTATGTAGTTTGCTTATAAATGACCTTTATTTACCTTTTTACTGATGTTTCGGTTCAATCTTTTTTCTAGTAGCATACATAGCTTATGCCTTAGTTTTGTTACACTCGCTGTGTTAACATGCACATTACTTTGACTATACCAAGATGAAGGCAATATCAGATTGCTGCACCTGCTGTGTAAACACTTTAACCAGATTAGCTCATTCAATTTAAGGCTGACAGTGGAGTAATATTATCCAATTAAGACTTCCATAACTGATCAATATTTCAAATTACTGTGGCAGGTAATGTAATGTTGTTTGCATGCATCCCATACAGGGTCAGGTCACCGAGTGAACAGGGTGAACAGCGGTGTTTCTATATATAAACTGCAGTGTTGCGAGCAGTGGTAGAGATAAATGCTATTTCATTAACCCTAAAAAACAAACCCCAACAAAGTCATACCTTTTTCCTTCACTTTGTTTGTGGTGACAATGTAGGCTACTTCAAAAATAGTTCAGACATTACAAGATATTGCACAAATAATGATGCTATGGAGCTAAGTGAGCCAACTGACAAAACTAATAGAAGCCTGATAGTACCTGAAGCAGCAGAATTCAGCCATCACTAAATCGATCATTTAAACTTGTGACGTGACACAATGTCTTCAGTGATACAGGCCAATGGGTTATAGTCAAAACATCTGACCCGACACTTCAAAATGTTGTTTTATAACAAAGTATATTGGGATTTAAAAAAAAATTATATTTCACAAAATAAAGCTGCATGTATACTGGCCACAAATGTAGTTAAATATATGCTAGGCCACCTAAAACTGTAATGTTTGGAGCTTATGCTACACCTTATGATGCTACAGTGACTTCCTGTTTACATAGTTGGTTACTTTTAATTGGATTATAAATTACTTAAGTCTACCCGCTAAACATTTTTTTTAATGGTGCAACCCGATTTTGTAAATCACTAGTTTGAAGCTAGCTAGTTGCTTGGAATGGCTACGTTCACACTTCAAGTTTTAGTGTTTGATTCAGATTTAATGCTCAAATCCAATTTTGTTGTTTGTTCATTATATAAATGTGGCCGTTATCAGATTCCAGTGTTAACTGGTCAAGGTCCTGAACTGACCTGATGTGCGTAAGAACAGCAAAGAGGTCAAACACAGCACGATGTGGTACAGATGTAAACATGGAAGCCACTGAAGCCAACACATTTGTAAGCAGATGACAGCGAAAGATAAGGAGGAGTGCCAGATCTATTCATTTGGCTTTTTGTGGAGCAATGGCCGCTACTTCTGCCTCGAGATGTTTGTTGATGCGGAGTTGGACCCAGGAGAATCGTAAAAGTCACATAAATTCCGATACGACTGTTCAGACTTAGGTCGCATTGCAATAAAAAACAGAGCTGTATCTGATTTAGGACGACACATGAGAGAGGCCCACATCTGAATTGAAATGATCAGATTCCATGTAATTTGGGCTGTTATGAAAAAAAGAAAAGAAATTAAGTCACCTATGTGCAAAAAGACTTTCTGCAGTCTGAATATTCCTTTTCTTGTGCCAGAGAACTGTCAAAGGCAAAATAATAAATCCAAGAATGGAGATGGGATGTCACTGTAAGTGTGCGGGTAAATGGGGAATATGCAGAGAGTACATCTGAAGTTTGACTCAAACACATACAAACTATACTTGCATATATACTATAAACAAAGGACATAATGCTTGTATACCATATTGAGGAATATGAAAACTCCAACATAACAAGTGGAGGCAGATACCTTGGCCTATATGAGGAACACTATATATGCTATTTACTCCCAGAGGCTAACTGTGCATCATCAGCTAATTGAATCTGGACTTTAGGCAATAAACGCATGCAGTCAATAAATACGCCAATGGAAAGGTAGGTTTTATATTTTATTCCAAAACCTTCAAAATAAGTTTCAAGTTCAAGAAAGTAGAATAAGCTTAGACACAATGCAAAGCATCATATACAGACGGATAAAATACATTTTATATATTGCAGACAAGCCATGGTGGGTCTTACATATGTACAGTATGTATGTAAACTTTTATGTACAATCTTTTTTACATATACAAAAAGCCTTGTTTCTATTTTTCTTTGTATATATTTATATATATATATATATATATTTATATATATAGAGATTTTTCATATACTCCCCACTAGCATTTGTACTACAATAATGAAAAAGAAAAACATTTACATATATGTCAATCCATTTTTTCTTTTTTATATTACAAATGTATTTTCATAAAAATATATCTCTGTACAAAAAAGGTTTTTTATTCGTTAACATATTCTCTTTTCTTAGAGACAGTTTCCTTCTGCAGTTGCTCTCTGTAGTTGCACACAGTCTGCTCCAGTCCTTGTTTGTCCATTTCTTCACAGGTAACCCTTTTGGTGTACAGCAAGACATTGACATTGAATTTTTGTCTTTTACTGTTTTGTTGTGGCGTTCAAGGGCCATGTTGATTCCGCTTCAGCGCTATGATTTTGTGAGTTTCAGTCTCAATTAGAGGTTAGTTAAGAGATCTACTGGGCTGGCATGAAATTATGTTTGGGAAAAAAAAGACATGGGACCTTGTAATAACTTTGTAGCTATAACAAAAATACAGGAATGTAAAGTCTCTGGTAATAAAAAGCAGCTCTCTGTAAATATGTTTGCAATTTTATACTAAATATAAATAAATTGGACATTCTGTTTTTTTATCCCAAAGATGAAACATCACTGCACACAAACAGAGGAGCAGTAGTGGGATTACAGATATTGAAGTATAGATGAATTCAGTGAAATGAAATACATTCAGCAGTTTTTCAGTAATAACTCCAGTGACCTGATCCTAAATGAAACTACTCGTCCACTCTCCAATCTCCATTTATAGATTAGAATTCACCTAAGCTCCAAAACTTTTCAAAAAACATCTCCTTACCCTCTCCGCCATGCTCGAGTCCACTAGACACACTGTAATGGGCTGAACTGTGGAGGCAAATTGCATGGAATGGGCCTGAAAAACACAGCAGTATTTTTGGCTTAGTCGTAGCCGTCAATATGCGTTGACAATGGAAGATGGGAGATTACAAATAATAGTTGATGCACACAGCGTGACTGATGGATTGCTTAGTTTTCCAATGCATGTACACTGTGACATGCACTGAAAAGTGAGAGCACTAGCTGGGGAAAGAAATGGGAAGCTTTTGGTCTATTTCCTGACTGTGAGAAAATTCCGTGAGCTCGAAGGGGAACTCAAAGACCATAGCTGCGGTGTGTTTCATTATAGAGGAGATGGTGAGCAGGAGAGAACTCAGAGCTGCGTCTGGCTGATAACGAAAATGAACCTCGGATGATCAGAGTTTCTGTCTTAAAATATGCAAAGAGAACCAGGAAGTAGCCAGCCGCTATCAAGAAATAGTCTCTTCAAACTCTTAATAGTGCTGCAATCCAGAATTCACTGATCTTCATTTTCATATGACTGTACTGCACTTTCTTTGAGAACTTTCTGGACTAACCCAGATGGGTTGAAAAGAAAGTATTTCTATCGATGTAGTGGCCATTAACTGAAAATTCCCATATTTCAAAATTATAAGCATGCATTTTTGAAAATGTTTTGTTCCCCATTAAAAACTTTTCTAACTAGTGGAACTAAAAGAAGCCACTTCAAGAACTGATTGAAATACCTTATCTTAATTATGTAATTTTGCTTAATTCTAATTTGGTGGACTTTTAATTAATTATCAGCCAGACTTTGGTTGAAAAGGTGACTCTCAAGAACACAAACACTCACTCAAACATGAGCTCGTAGAATCCAAGACCATATTCCTTGCACACAGATTTACAGTACTAATAAGCACATTGCTCTTTTTGGAAAAGCAAACAAGGGGGGATATGTATGATTTCTCTGAAATGATCATATCGAGCTCAGTTCAAAAACACAGATGCAAAGTAGATATGTGTGTCTTGGTTATACAGGTTGAGATGATAACAGAAAAACTGAAAAAAGAGGTTTATTTAGACAAAAAATATCATAATCCCTCCAATCCTAGTAAAGAAATTATGTTTGGAACTCCTGAACACAAAAATAGAGCCACCCAAGCATGTTCACGATATCAAGAGGGTGTATCAAGGCACTATAATGAACGTAAAGTGCTTATTGAAGACTGGAGGAGGGAAACAACATTGAAATAAGTTTGGCCCTTAAAAAATATTTCTGAATTTCTTGAGACTGAGCCCTTTTTGGTAAAAACAATCATAGTTGTGTGAGCTTATACTTCTGTATTATGTTTATCTAAATCTAGTCAAATAGAATCAGTTCCTTCTAGTCAGTGGGGGCATCGTGTCTTATCGCTCCAGCTAATCACATTTGTTTGTTTAAAATTTAACGCAGCTCAAAAAGCATCGGTTATAAGTGTGCTGAACGTTGCCAGGGGAGGAATGAACGGAGGCCACTTCAAAAGTGGCCTTAACAAAAACTAACTAGAACGTAATGAAGCGACTGCTGAAATATTTAGTGCAATTTCAGAACAAAAACAAATGAAATGCACAATGCAACAGCCACACACAACTATGAGAACTGAGCAACAATGCCTTCAAGATAATGCGAGTGCAACTGCTCCTTTCCCCATGAAATCTCCAGGGTAATTCAATCGTTTCCTTTTCCATCAATTCTCGACCAGAGCAGGCAAGGGGCAATATTCTATCTTTACTGCCGAGATAAGCGAGAGCTTTAAAAGTAATAAAATTGTAGAGGCAATTACTGACCCACAGCAAAACTAATTGAAGGAACAATACAGTGATTGGTTTCAAAAGCCTGGATTTCTAAGGGAAATGATGTACTCTAGGTGACTTTAAAGACTTCATTTGAAAACCTGCTGGTACTGTATGGAGGTTGATTTTGACTCTGAAAGCCAATTTGTTGCATTTATATATATAATATGCATACGCTAACAAACAAAAACAAATCCATGCAAGGCAAACCCCCCCCCCCCAGTTTCTAACACTTCAAAGAAAGACAACATGGTAGAAAACTGTGGATGTTTTAGACACTATGTAATTGATGGTGTCCTGTCAGTGATAATGGTGAGGTGAATTCAGGATTCAATATGGGTTTGACAATGAAGCATGGCTAAATTAAAGCAAATTACATGTAATGGGTCAATTTGCTGCAGTGAAATTCGAGCACTATTCACCCAACTCAGCATCCACAGGATACACGGGTATGGGGGTAGTTACTGAGTTGTAAATAGCTGGGAGCAGGGAGTTTGAAATCCTGTAGGTTTCCGTCCTTCGACTCCATCGCTCACACACACATTTTATACACACAAACACACACACATTATAAGGGTCACAAATGCATTAACGTTTTGAATGATTCTCATTGGGCATGTTCACCTGCCAAGGTAGAGTCCTGCTGTTATAGCTATCGACAGTTCCCTCCTGTGTCTCACTTTCAAAACAATATTTCGGGATATCACTCCCCAGTTGCCACAGATTTCAAGGAGTGTTGGCATTAGAAGCATAAACACTGTTTTCTTATCATATTTATCATTTCAAATTGAATGCATGGGAGTTATCAGTATGCCAGCAACTCCCCTTCTGTCACAGCTCTGAGGAAGCCGTCTGCAACATTTCCATGATGAGCGAAGACAAAACATAGCGATGCTGCTGTTTTTTTTTATAAAAAGGACTGAACTGTCAGAAGTTAACTTGGAGGAAAGGACCTGCATGTAATCCAGGAGGAACACATCTCTGACTCATCCATTCTTCACACTCAAGCACCTTCAGTTGTACATTTTGAGGGAGTTCACACATGGCCACACTTTGAACTTTGTTTTCCTGAGGCCAAGTTTTAGGGAGCTCATACTGCATCTCAGAGAAAATACAGTACGTACCACCTTCAAGCTGCAGAAACATGTGATCCAGGATTAAACAGAAAGTGGAGAATTCCCAAAGAAAATGTGCCACATGTGCCACATCTGTAACTTGCAGGGTGCTATAGTTTTTTCTGAGTTTTGAAAACAAAGGGAAAAAATATGGTCCCGAGACACCTTTAAATCCATGTAAATATACTGTATCGTAGTTGCAATGCCGACTTTGACCCAGCCAATGTATTTTTCTCCTCAAGTGGCTCAGAGCGACAGTGGCAGGAGTGTCATAACAGATGTTAATGTGAAGCAAATTTGAGAGTATTGCCTCTTATTTAACATTTTGTTTTAGGATAGATGCATTGGTTAGAGAGGTGGATTTGTCTTTCCACGCCTTCTTTTCAGTCTCTTCCAGACATAAAAATGTAAAGTGATTGCACATGAATCACTACAAACAAAGAGAAGCAGATAAAAGTTGGAAGCAGAGACTCACACTGCCTTTAGTTTTATCGTTTTCTCAGTGGATCTATACATTGTCAGCATTTGTTCTGGGTTGCCTTTTGTTTTATCAATGTCCAGGGCACCCAGGTATAGTGATAATCCTAAATAAAATAATTGTAAAGAAAATTTATCAAATTAGCTGTCCTGTGTTTGGTGAAATCTTTGGGGCCAAAACAGACAGGATATGTTTTGGGTAGATTGCAGATGCCACCACAACTGTGTGAAGAAACACACACACACACACCCTCTCTCACTGACATATGCACATAAATTCTCATTCTCATTACAACCTCACTAAGTGCATTTTAACCTCTCCTCTGGATACAGCTGCCTCCGCAAGCAGATTTCATTCCTGCTTCAAAAAAAAAAAGTAATGATAGAATGTTTGTCTTGAACATGGCCTTCAAAACGTAGTGGATTTTTAACTCATCCACAGCCAGAGACTTGGGGCCTCCGTTCAAAACTTTCAACAGCCAAAGGAACAGACTGTTGGGGAATAACAGGGTTCCCAATTACTCATCACAGAAAGCAAGCAGTTTATAAAAAGAGAACCAAAAAAAGCAAATGGAAAACAGAGAGAAGATTGAATCGAAACAGTCCAGACTGTCTCTCTTTGACTCATCCAGGCCAACATGTGGCTGTCCACCATACAGTTAACTTGCACAGAGATCTTTGTTAGCTACAGGTCAATTTCTAGACTTAAAGTTGACCGTAAAATTCCCTTTGGGTTTAGGCGGAGGGCGGTGAGAAAAGTCATCACAGCTTTGCTTCCAGCATTACTCCTGCAGGCTGCAGTTTCAGGTTGAAGCTCTTCCTCAAAATATGGAAAATGATCAAGAAACCATGTAAAGTTACAAAAAGCATGTTGTTGTTGGCCTTTGTTATAGTCCTTGTTGTCTTCACCTGGTTTCTCTTTTTTTCTCGTCTCCTGCAGGTCAGAGCTTTTGCCATTGGAGATGTTTCTTGAATGTATTACAGCAAATAAAATAATCTTTGTCTTGCCCTCTGCTCGAGGAACTATGGATGTCCTCTGTTGGCAGGCGAGCTAAGATGTGGTGCACTTCTCCTCCCCTAACTGAATCAAAGGATGAATGAATGGATGTAAGGGGTGTGTGGGAAAAGGACAAGATGAGAGATAATAGGAGAAAAGAGAGGAAAAGAGACAAATTAAAAGACAATATACACAGAAAAGAAAAAAGAAAGAGATATAGGCAAAGAAAAAAAAGGTAAGCAATAACCGAAGAAATGGAGACAAAGATGAGGGAAATGACAAAGAAGAGAGAAGATAAAAAGATTAATATAATATTTTCATCAGAGTTAAAATTAGAAAAATACATGTTTCATCACTTTCAATAAAGCATAAACAAACCAAATTAAATTAATTAATATGGGAGATACTGATCAAAGGAAATGCGGCAGAAAGAAAAAAATTACATTTTCTATTCTCAGAAGATTCT